>NW_023044979.1:2633742-2699856 GCF_011762505.2 Arvicanthis niloticus | reverse complement strand
TACCATATCTGTTGCATGTTTTTATTTCTCAGGACCTGCTGTGATAGGATAGCTTGGATTTTTTTGGTGACATATTTTCCTGGTTATTATTTATTATATTCCTATGCTGGTGTCTAGTCCTCTGGGTTTGAAGTGATTATTGATTTAGGTACTGATTTCTGGATTTGTCTTGCTTGGGTGGAAATTTTGTTCCTAGGTTACTGTTTGATGTCTGGATTTACAGAAAAATTTGCCTGAGTTTTGCCTTTTTTACTGACCTGTTTGGTGGGTATTCTCAATAGGGAATGCTGGGTAATGTTGGGAGCAGGGAGAAGAGGTGGGCAGGAAGAGATGATCTTAGCAACCACAGGGAACATAGTCAGGACAGAGGTAAAGCTGTCTCTTGTGTTTAGTACAGTGCTAGGGGAAACTGTGATCTTTGCATCTGGAATAACAGACAGTGTGGTAGATCTATAGAAAGCTTACCTGTGTCTTGGCAGGTAAAGCATGTGATTGAACAGGGACTCTCTGCAAAAGTGAGGCTGAGACACAGGGATGAAGGCAGGAAAGGAAGGGCAGGTGGGCATTGTCTATCTTATCTATAAGATGATGCACAGGGGGAGAGGCAACTTCCACAGGTATTCTGTCTCAGAGTAAGTGCAACTGATATTAGGATTTGCAGTAACAGATATTGAGGCAGGTCTTTGGACAAAGTACTTTTCTACTGCAATGGTTGGCTTGTGGTTGAACAAGAGCATCTTTCAATAATGACTACATGCACAAAGATGAGTTTGTAAAGCCCAATTAATTCTGTTTCTGAGCAGTGCACAAAGTCCACCTTAGCAAACATCTTATGACAAGCCCCCCTTGTCAACAGACAGTCAAGGTACAACTGCAGGGTTAAGCTACATATAGATAACTAATACATCTTACAGAGAAAAAGTTAGTCTACCCATCATGGTTGTCAGATGGATTTTTGCCTTTAGTTTGGTTCATACAGATTATGCAAGACATGTAATTTTTAAAATATTAAGTTGCTGACCTGTATGTTAATGCCCCAATCTTGCTGTAACTACAATAAATACTCAGCACTTCTAGACTCTCAGTATAGATCTCATGTGAGGCTGGCTGACTTGTGAGAATCCTTATTACAGATCTCATAATAAAGACCTCCATGTGTTTGCATTACAATAGGCTCCTTGTTGGTCATTGGCTCTCTCTGGCTTGGACATAACATCTTGGTGCATTGACCTAGGACCCTCAGGACTCCCAACTAAATGATTGAAAGGCCAGTGTTTAAGATGCACCATTGTTGTTTCTGTGTCAGTGGCTTCTCTGCCAGATTTGAGCCTGTGTGCCTTGGTTTTCAGGTTTTTCTTGAGTATATGTGGATGGAGATGACTAAATTGAACATGAAACCCTGCTATACTGGATACGCTGGAGAGTCACAGCCACAAAGTGCTTCGAAGATGTTTTAGATCCTGGTATAGTGGACGGTGTGCCTCAGGTCTTAATTTCTGGGAAGGTTAGAGCAGACTTGGAACCCTGCTACAGGGCTCATAGCTACCTGCCTGTCTTCATTTTCTCCTCTGTCCAAGAGGAGGAATCTGCTGGGTAGCCTTTACTGCCCCCTTGTGGCTGTTGTGTGTCGCACTTTGTTATTCTCTCACTGAGGAAATGAGACAGACTCCACCCTAGTCGATTTAGTTACTAGCCCCACACCTTGAGTTAAATCCTTCTTAACAACAGGTCCTAGACCCATTGACTAGTCCATGACAGAGAGCTCTTTGAGACAGCATCCTGGGCAAATTCAGGCTCTGCCTACCTTATTTTACAGGGTAGAAAGACAAAGACCTCTTTTCCCACCTCCTGAACTACCCTCTGCCCAGTTCATATGTGACTCTGTAGTTTTGAACTTGGAGCTGTCATAAGATGGAAGGTTATTCTTCATTAATTCTCACAAATTTAGCATGTCTTCCTTGGACAAAGAGGTCTTATCTTTTGTTGGTGGCCATTTCAACTTGTGTGGTACAATCTGCTTTTCTGTCCACCTTCCAGCTTGTTTTAGCCACATCTTTGGTACCACTGGCCTGGGAACCCAGGGTTAAAGATGCCTCACCCCAGGTCAGCATAGCCTCTGAGCTCCCCATTCCTGTGTATCCTTCCCTTCTCTGAGCCATGTGCCCTCTCTATTTTGTCCTTGCTCAGCCACAACTCCAACTCCCTCTTGGGGTGTCAGGGGCTCCTGTAATTGATATGGTTAAATCTTTGGTTTTGTGTTGTAACAACTTCCTCATTTATTATTGTGTCTGTGTCATAGTTGTTTTCAGTTCTCAGCATTTTAGAGCTACAGTCATCTGAATGAGCTTCAATAGAGGGCATGCCCTCATCAGAATGGCTGGTTGCTAGGTCTGTGAGAGATACTGTTGATGATTGATTAGGAAGGCTCTTCCACTGAGAGTGGCAATATCTCTAAGCAAGTGGTCCTGGGCTGGATGAGAGAGCAGGCTGAGCATGAGACAGTGAGCCAGCAAGAGAGCAAGCCTGGAGACAGTGTTTGTCCATGCTTTTTGCCTTCAGTTTCTAATCTGAGCTCCAAAATGATGGACTGTGATATGACAGAACCACGTACAACAACCACTTATTAGCTAAGATGATTTTGCTTAGAAGATTCAATCACAGCAGCAGAGTAGCAAGTTAGAACAACAACATGGTATCAAAGGGTTATTTTGCTGCTGTACAGAATCTGTGTTGTAGATTGTATTCTTGTGGACAGGACAAATTTTGAGTAGAAAGACTTTTGGATTGGTTGGTGTCTTTAACTCTCCACTGAGGTTCTTGCCTGACTGCAGGATGTGGCCTCTTCAGTGTCCATATCTAACTGCTATGCATCTCAGCTAAGATCAACCCATAGACTCCTTTTAACTATTTATGGTCTCTGGCATACCCTAAATGTACCCCTTCCCCTGAGCCAGCTGCAGATGTTGATTCATTTTCCCCCTCAGGTCCTCTCTTGTCTCTCGCCACAGCTTTCTTGGTTCTCCTCAATTCCCATTTTTTGTCTGCTCTCTCATCCATCTCTCTTCCATTTGCCTCCTATGATTGCTTTACTCCCCCTTCTGAGTGAGATTTAACTGTGCTCATTTGGGCCTTCCTTTCTTCTTAATTTCTTTGTGTCTATGGAGTGTAGTGTGTGTTTTCTGTATTTTCTGATTATTATTCACTTGTAAGTTAGTACATACATGCAAGTGCTTTTAGATCTTGATTACCTTACTGAGATAATAATTTCTAGTTGTATCCATTTGCCTGTAAAATTCATGATATCCTTGTATTTGATAACTAAATAATGTTTCATTTTGTAAATGAACCATATTTTCTATATTTATATTTTGGTTGAGGGGCATCTGGATTCTTTCCGTTTTCAAGTTGTTATAAATAAAATGGTTATAAACTTAGTGAAGTTCCTACTCTAGGTCACCTGCCTTCACAGAGTCCCTCCTGTATCTCTGTTTGTTCTTTGAGAGGGTGTGGGCCCCTGGGTATCCATGATGGTGCATCAAGTCTCTATTGGGTTAGGTGCATCCTCTCCACTGAGGCCAGATGTGGCAGCCCAGTTAAGGGAACAGATTCCAATGGTAGGCAGCAGCTATAGGGACAGCTCCTGCTACAGTAGTTGTAAGACCATCATGTAGACTGAGCTGCACATCTGCTACTTATGGGCCAGGGTCCTGTGTCCAGCCTGTGTGTGTTATTGTTTGTGGCTCAGTCTCTGAATGTCCCCAAGGATCGAGGTTAATTGATTCTGTTGGTCTTCCTGTGGAGTTCCTATCCTCTTCAGGGCCCTCAATCCTTTCCCCAACTCTTCCATCAGAGTTACCAAGATACATGCAATATTTGACTGTAGATCTCTGCTTCTGCTTCAGTCAGCTGCTGGGTGGAGCCTCTCAATGGATAATTATGCAAGGCTCCTGTGTGGGAGCATCACAGAATATCCTAATAATGTCATGGATTGGAGCTTGTCCATGTATGTCTCCAATTGAATGAGTTTTCATTGGCCATTCCTTCAGTCTCTGCTCCAGCTTTACCTCTGCAATTCTTTTAGACAGGATAAATTTTGTTCTGGGTGTCTCCAGTGTTGTGGTTGAACCTGATTTTTCAGCTTTCTTCTCATGGTCCCATACATTCCCCATTTGGACTCTGTCCCTCAATCACATAAGATACTGTGAACACATTTTCTGTTCAATGCTGTGGTATTTTGCAAACCTGGTGGTTTGGTATTTTTAAATTTATTCATTCTGTTTTTCTTTTTCTAGACCAAATCACTGTGAAGCACTGCTTGTTCTGATTGTAGATATAGAAACCACATAAGCCTCCTGACATGTTTTTGTTCAATAAGGACATGCTTTTGTGCTGCTCTTCGTCCACATCTTTCATTTTGAAATTTGGCAAAATATATAGATTATATTCTGTTTCTCCCAATGGCTTCTGCTCATCTCATCAATAGTATCTGATTCATCAGAGTCATTGAATTGCAGGTGTATGATATTCTGCCTCACTCTTGTGTTTGTTCTGAAATTTTTGAATAAATAAGTGTATTATACATGTGTGCATGAATATGCATGTGTGCCTCATTGTTACTGTTGTCAGAAGATGGCCTCAGAACTCCTGATCATGAGGATATAGACAGGTGTTGGTCCACATGTGTATGCTAGAAATTGACCACCATTATGTGGAAGACCAGCAAGATCTTTCAACTCCTGAGCTATATCTCCTGAACTACGTTCTTTATTTCTGGTCAACATATACATTAATAATATTTTCATCTGTCTATTTTTAACTGTTTAAACGTGAAGTTCCCTTCTAGTAAAATTTAATTAATGTTGCTGTTTGACCTGGTTCACTTCATGTTTATGCAAGATGAATACAGAACAGCAGTGAATGTATAATTCTTTGCAGTAACTTCAGTAAAGAACGGTGAGGTCATTCTATCATTTTTGTTTCCTGATTTACTTTTGTAGCAGAGTGAGGTTCTTAACATAGTAACTTTTGCTGTCCTGAAACTCAATGGATAGACCCAGCTGGCATCCAGCTCAATGACATACACCTGCCTGTACCTCTGTGATTAAAGACATGAGCAAATATATGCATCTTGCTCATCACTTTTATAGTTAGTAATTGTTCATACAGCTTTTCAGATGTGTGCTCAGTACAGTTGATCTATTTCCCCCTGCATATCCCTTGTGTTTCAAGGCTATATCCTATTGAAAGGCTGCAGGAGTGGCACAGGTGAACCCTGTGTCAAGAGTTCAAGTGTCAATATTTCAAGTTTCTTCTAAACGGACATGGTGATTATATTATAATTCGTGTGTCAGCAAATAAGTGGAGAAATCACGTGCATTATAAGATTATATTGTCTAGGAAGCATACCTTTATTTTGTAGTGACGTCAGTATCAGGCTCTGAGTTGTACACACGTATGGTATATTTTAGGAAGCACTGAGTTTCGAAGATGTTCATGTGAACTTCACTGCGGAAGAGTGGAATTTGCTGGATCCTTCCCAGAAGAAACTCTACATTGATGTGATGCTTGAGACCTACTGGAACCTCAGTGCTATAGGTAAGTCTGTGAATTTTCTTTTGCTTCTCAAAATAAGGGAAAAATGTTTCTGCATTACTAATGATCATCTCTTATTTCAATATAGAACAAGTAATATTGAGTTGCATAAATCAGGTTTATTGCTGTGAAAATTCAGAATAACTTGAATTTTACCTAATTCCAATACCATATCATTCATTTTATGGTACCTTGGTTTCAGGCTATAATTTGAAAGTCCATCACACTGAAGAACAACATCAAACTTCTAGAAGTCATGAATGGTAATTTTAATGTTTAAGCTATACAAATATGCCTGTAAGGAAACTTTAATATGATCTGGAAGCTCTAAAGAAAAGCAAGTGTGTAACTAACAGTCATTTTATTGTAGGTATCATTATAAGTATTCTCCCAAAAGCTTTGTACCTCAATGTCAGTTATCTGAGTTGTGTAAGAAAGAATTCTGTAAGAAAGATAAGAAGGAAACAATGCCTTAAGTGATTCCTTTATTTGATTTCTATCTCCATTAGAGCTATGTTGTGGAACTACCAACTTGTATAGTCTCATAATATTTAGATGTTGCACATTGAATAGTGATAAACATGTATCCATAACCTTCTAATAAGCAAATACTCCATGATAAAGCAGGTGATACTCATATTCTTGTAGTGAACCTTTTACGTTTATGGTGAGGCCAGCTTATGAGAGTCAAGAATGTTGTCGTGGAGAAACATTAATTCATGTCTGCAATGAACAAAAGTCAATGTGTGTGCATTCAATGTAGAAACCTTTCATTTGTTCTTCTTTTTTAATGAGTATATCAATTGTCAGAATGGATGAAACCATGTGAGCATGAGAGGTACTAAAGGGAACAACAGACCTCTATCTCCTTCAGAACAATGAGAAGATATGTAATATTCTGCCTTTGGTAGACTTTCTGAATATGATAGATGTTTGCAATTAATTGGTTTCCTGACTTTACTGGGAACATCCTCAAAGTCACACTGCAGAAAATCTCTATGGGTACTAGAAGTTTGTAAATTATTTTGTTCATCCTGGTTCACAATGCTGCTGTGTTGTGATGCACACTACAGGAAAAACTAAGAATGCAATCAGTGTTTTAATGATCTGAGTTATCCCATATTTTTATGACATGTTAAAAACATTATATAGAAATCTAATACAGATTTTATATATGTGAGCCATGTAATAAATGCTCTTACCATCACAGGTATTTTCAAAGAGGTAAAGCAACCCACAGTGAGCAAGTACAACCTATAAACATCAAAGGGATAAAACCTTATGATCTGAGTGTTCTTTATTATTAGACCAACTGTAAAATTATTCATATTGGTAAAATGATTGATCAGGCTAATGAATGTGTTAAAGATTTCACATAGTGCCCATTACTGTTGCAGGCATGAAAGAAGTTATACTGGAGAGAAACTGTACGAATGTAACCAATGTGGTAAAGCCTTTTCATGTCCCAGTAATCTCCAAAGACATAAAAGGACACATACTGGAGAGAAGCCGTATGAATGTAATCAATGTAGTAAATGCTTTAGACAACAAAGTCATCTCCAAGTCCATAAAAGAACACATACTGGAGAGAAACCTTATGAATGTAATCAATGTGGTAAAGCCTTTTCATGTCACAATGGTCTTCGATATCATAAAAGAACACATACTGGAGAGAAACCTTATGAATGTAATCAATGTGGTAAAGCCTTTTCCTGTTACCATACTCTCCAATGTCATAATAGAACACATACTGGAGAGAAACCTTATGAATGCAATCAATGTGGTAAAGCCTTTTCACGTCACAGTAGTCTCCAAAGACATAAAAGAACACATATTAGAGAGAAACCTTATGAATGTAATCAATGTGGTAAAGACTTTTCAGATCACAGTAGTCTCCAAAGACATAAAAGAACACATAATGGAGAGAAACCTTATGAATGCAATCAATGTGGTAAAGCCTTTTCACGTCACAGTAGTCTCCAAAGACATAATAGAACACATACTGGAGAGAAACCTTATAAATGTAATCAATGTGGTAAAGCCTTTTCAGGTCAGAGTGGTCTCCAATATCATAATAGAACACATACTGGAGAGAAACTGAATGTCATGAATGAGGTGAAGCCTTTCCAGGACATAGTCATCTCTGAATACACAAAAGAAAATGTGCAGAGTGAAACCTTATGAATGTAGTCAATATGATAAAGCCTTTGCATGTCATTGTACTCTTCAAACACTTAAAGGAAGACATGCTTTAGAGAAACCTTACAGATGTAATGAATGTGGTAAAGCCTGTGATTATCTCTGTAGTCTCCAAAGACATAAAAGAACAGAAACTGAGCAGAAACCTTTTGATTGTTCTAATGTTGGGAAATCGTTTACATGCCACAGTGGTTTCTGAATACAGAAATGAACACATATGAGAGAGAAACCATCCGAAAGTAATCAACATGTTAAAGAATCTGCATGTCCTAATAATTTTTAAAAGCATGAAATAATTATAGTAGAAATAAACTGTGGTGACTTAAGGTTGTTTGACCCTAAGAAGTGGCAATATTAAGAGATGTGCCTTGTGGGAGATGTTACCTTTTTGAAGGAATTGAATTTTTAAGGTAGTGGATCTTTGGAGCTCAGACCAGTACAAAACAGACCTTCCTACCACTTGGCTGAAAGACAGTCTCTTCCTGGATGCCTTCACAAGAGGATGCACAACTCTCAGCTCCTTCTCCAGCATCATGGCTGCCAGCATGCTGACATTCCTGCTGCGATGGCAATGGACTAAACATTTGAAACTGTAAGCCAGGCCCAATTAAATATTTGTCTTTAACACAGTTGCCTTGGTTACAATGTCTCTTCTTAGCAATGGAAATTCTATCTAAGACAGAAGTTGCTGACCCAGCGTTAAGTATTGCTATGATAGGCCTGACTGTGTTTTTTTTTGTTTCGTTTTATGGAGCCATGTGAATTTTTAGACTTTGGATTTGTATATGCATTAAGTGGAACTTAATGCGCCATCCTAGTAGGAATATGAAACACATATGTACTGAGGGTGATTTGAACTTTGTGTATAGTTTTTATGATGTTTTGCTGAAGAATGTTGCTGCCTTTTGCCCTTGTCTGTAGAGTGTCCTTGAACATAAGGTAAAAAGGTTGATGTTCATTGCACTGACAAAGGCAGTTTCAGGGAAGCCAGCAAAGCCTTTGACCTATGTTTAGTCTCATGATGATTGTTTTGTGCAAGCATAGTAATCTTAGAAAGAAAAAAATATAAAATGTTAGGTCAAAAGAGAAAATCTAACCAGGAAGTTGAATGAAGCTAAATTCTGTAACAAATGATATTTAATGGAATTAAAGGAATGGTGACATTAGTGCAAGATTCCATCCACCTAAACATTATGGATGTGAAGTTGTATGAAAGAGAACTATATCATGTTAGGCATTAGTATTACCTAGTTGTTGTTTTCATGTGGACACAAGAGTTACCAGTATGTGTGAAATTGACAATTGATGGATTATGATTACTATTCTGGGTTATTATTTTAAGATCTAAAATAATATACTTAAGTACAGGCATGGAGGTACTTCGCCTTAAATCCAAGATAAACATCAAGCACATCTCTGATTCAAGTCTTCCTGGTACAGAACACGTTTTAAGTAAGGAAAAGTTTAGGTATGAGAAAAAGTGTTACACACCTATTACCCAGCATTCAGAAGACAGAGCCATGTGGATTCTGAGTTCAATGTTCATCTACAGAGCAAGTTCAAGGACAGCTGAGCTTAGGCAGTGTAGTTGTGGAAAAATTAGAAAGCTGGTGATGATGTAATAGTAGGGGCCATGTTCTAGCCCCAGCAAGCAGAGGAACTCAGCAGCTTTGTCCATGTGGCTCTGGCTTTAGAGGAAAGAATAGAAGGGACTGACTGAGACAATTGATGCTGGTTGGCTGTAGTTAGAAAGTTAGTGAGGATGAAGAAGAAACCAGCATCACTGAGGTGAAATCTTCTGGTAAGTGTTTTCTGAGAAGAGAAAGAAGTTGTATTCCAGAGGTAGCCAAGGTTGTCCCTTGTGGTGCAGCTTGACTCAGTGCTGGGTAAGACTCACCCAGGTGGCACTGGTTTTAAGGCATGGATGTTTCATGCAGTGCAGCTAAGGCTTGGCACCATGAAGGGAGCATGAGAGGAATACAGTCAAGACTGTTTGTCACAGAAGAACCCAGCATATTGAACATATCTGTCCTGTGGTTTGAGCAGAAGGAACAGCAGCAGCAGTTGAGTGGAGTCAAGCAGAACATAGTGTACTATAGAGGGAAGAGCTAGAGACAAGACCTAGCTTCTTTTGAGGAGGACAGAAGATCATCTGTGGATCCCAGATACTGAAACAAGAAGCTGTAATTTTCAAGTCACTTTGGAGACCCCAAGAGTTTTAGATTCCCAATCTATGGGATATCTTCTCAGGAAAACTACTTTCAGGAAATACAATCAGCCAAAGAGAAAGAATTGTGTTGCAGTGAGCAGGGCAGAAAGGAGTTGGAGATCTCGAAGAACACTTTGACATCAGACATGGAGATGCAGAGTTTGGAGATTGCCTTGCTGGCTTTTGGTTTTCTTTTGTCCCAGTATTTCTTCACAGTGGTGATTAGGAATGGTGACCTATATCCTGTGAATTTGGATGGATATTATGTGCTATTTTTTTAAAGTATAGGGGATTACAGTTACATGATTGGATGAATCTCACAAGAGACTTTGAACATTGGATGGACTTTTAACATTTTTGAGACTTCTATAGATGATGGGGACTTTTTAATTTGAACCTCACATAATTTTATTATGCTATTTTTAAATATGGTCTCCATACACTCATGTGTTTGCACAATCATATGGGGACCAGGCAGTGGAAATGTGGTAGTATAAATATGCTTGGCTCATGTGAGGAAGATATTATGAGATGTGGCCCTGTTGGAGGAAGTGCATCACTATGGGGGTGGACTTTGAAGTTCTACCCAGTGAAGAATGGACCCTCCTACTAGCTCCCTGGCAGACAGTCTCTTCCTGGCTGCCTTTGGATCAAAAAGCAGAAATCTCAGCTTCTTTGTCTCCATCATGTTTTCTTCCATACCTGCCATGCTTCCTGCTGTAATAAAAAAGGTCTAAATCTCTGAAACTGTAAGCAGTCCCAATTAAACTGTTGCTTTTATAGGAGTTGCCGTGTTGATGAATTTCTCTTAATAACAATGGAAACACTAAGATAGAATCCCTGTGAGTGTATTTAATACAGTCAAGCCTTTGCACAATTCTCTAGTCTTCATTATCATGAAAGAATATGTGCTAGAGTCTAAGCATGCTCCCTGTGACACAGGACATGCTTCCTGAGTCTTAAACATGCCACCAGAGTCCTAAACCTGCTTCCTGGGTCTCAGGACATGACCCCTCAGTTATAAGCATGCCCTCTATGACTCTGGACATGCCCTCCTGATTCTTAAGCATGCCCCCCTGTGACTTAAGACATGCCTCCTGAGTCCTAAGCATACCTCCTTTTTCTCAGGACACATCCCTTCTATCTTACCCAGGCCCCCTGTGACTATGGAAATTCCCCAGAGTCTTAAGCATGCCCCCTGGGACTCTGTACTCACCTGCTGAGTGCTACACATACACCCTGTGTCTCAGGACACACCCCCTGAGTCTTAAACATTCACTCTGTCACTAAGAACACACCCACAGAGTCCTAATGGACATGTTTAGTATAATGAAGCATTTGCACACCTCTGTAGTCTTCATCATTATGAAACTATTCATACTGGACAGTGGTTACATACTGTGCTAAAGCCTTTACATCATGGGGTCCACTGAGATCCAACACAACTCAAACACAGAACAAGGCAAATGATAAGAATTCATTCTAATCAAGTCACTACTGATAAATCAGGGCCACAAAATTACACTCAGAAGCTCAGCTGCAATACCCCAGCCTCAGCCCCACCCTGAACCAGAAAGTTATATAGCTTCCAAAAGTCAAAACCATAAAGTCCCGTGCCACGTTACAGCTACATTTTTCTCCCAATAACATTTTTTTTTTGTTTTACTCTATGTCAAATGCTACAGAATGTAGGTTGTATGGTCTACATTATCACAGCCATTTGTTCTTTTGTGGTTAGGAACATGTATTATATTTTGAGAACTAAAACATGAATAACAAAATATGGTTAGGAATAGTTGTTATCTTTTAGGTAACAAAACATGAGTGATGAATGCTGGTCCCCTATGACCTAGAATTTAAACTTAGTTTCAGTTTATGATTAAATGAAGGTTGGTGACAATACAGTCATCTATGAACATAGAAGAACACATCCTGAAGAGAAACACTACTGAATAAACAATGTGGTAAAGCCTTTGCATGTGGCAGTAGTCTTAGAAATCATGAGCTAAAGTCATAATGCAGAGAAACCCCATAAACGTAGTCAATGCGTTAAAGTTGTGTACTTTCTGGTATCTTTATATAAGAGTAAACTCTTCAGCATGAAATCAATCTATTAAACCCTTTGTGTATCACAGTAGTCTTTGAGTACCCTCAAGAATACCAAAAGAAATCTGTGACTACAAAGAATTTGGTTAGATCTTACCCAACACATGTAAACTGAGTTACTCAAGGAAGGTCACTTCCAATCCCTAACACTGGAGTCACCATTACAAAAAAATTAAATAAATATATAAAAATAAAACTGATGGTGATTGGGTAATAGTTTTCTAATTTGTCCAGCATTCATTTATTCATGTCAGGTGAATGAAGACACACTAGATTGACAGGTATATAATTTTGGAACTTTAGCATAATCCAAGGAATATTGAATTTTCAACTATGGAGATATGTCCAATTCACTTTCAGTGTTAAGTCAGGTCAGATGATTCAGACATAGTCCATTGGCTGTAGCTGTGTGTGTCATGTTACAGATCAGAGAAGCTAAACTTGCATGTAGTGGCCAGGTCAAAGAGTACTGTATTAATGACATTTTCTTCACCAGGAAACTGCCTACACTTTTTCGAGGTCAATGTAAGTTTATATTTGTTTTCAATTATGTTTTTTTTCCTTTTTAAATTAAATTTTAAACATTTCAAAGTTGCTATTCATTCTAGTTCTTCTTCTTTGAAGTCTTCTCCCCATCTTCTTCCCTGCTGCCTCTGAAAGGTTTCTCTCCCACCCACCCACCCACCTACCAGCACCTCACCTCTACCAGCTTCACTTTTCCCTGGGGTATCAAGTTTCTACAGGGTTAAGTGTATCCTCTCCCATTGTGGCCAGACAAGGCAGTCCTCTGCTGCACACATGCCAAGGGCCATGAACCATGCCCTGTCTGCTCCTTGGTTTTTGTCTTAGATTCTGGAAGCCCTGAAGTGTCCAGGTTAGTTGACACTTTTGTTCTTCCTATGGGGTTGCCCTCCTCTTTACCTCCTTAAGTCCATCTTCTGACTCTTCCAAATGGAACTTTTTACCCTATAATAAGATAGATAGATAGATAGATAGATAGATAGATAGATAGATAGGGAGAGGGGGAGAAAGAAAATCCACAAGATAGATAAACTTTTACCCAAACTAATGAAAGAACAGAGACAATATCCTAATTTCTAAAGTCAGAAATGAAAAGGGAGACAATATATATATATATATATATATATATATATATATATATATATATATATATATTCCTCAGCACCTCATGGTATCCTCTCCAAAATTGACCATATAATCTGTCACAAATCAAGTGTCAAAAGATACAACAAGTCCAAACTTTTCTCATGCATCCTATCAAATCACTACAGACTAATCTAGACTTCAGTAATAACAAAAACATCAGAAAGCCACATACTGAACAAATTTCTACACAGTGATAACTTGCTTAGGGAAGAAATAAAGAATTAAAAGACTAGACTCTAGAATTGAATGATAATGAAGAGATGGTATCCTCAAACTTATTGGACACAATGAAAGCAGTGGGAGGACAAAATTCATAGCACTAAGTGCCCTCATAAACATACCAGAGAGATTCTACACAAGCAACTTAACGGCACAGCAGAAAGCTTTAGAACAAAAAGGAGCAAACACACCTAAGAGATATAGACAGCAAAAAATAATCAAACTCAGGGTAAAAAAAGAGCAAATTAGAAACAAAGGGAACAGTACAGAGACTCATCAAAACCAAGGATTGTTTCTTTGACAAAATCAGCAAGATAGAAAAACACTTAGCCAGACTAAACAGAGGGCACAGAGACAGTATCCAAATTATCAAAATCAGAAAGGAAAAGAAGACATAACAAGAGAAACTCAAAAAAACTTGTAAAAATCTTTAGTTCTTTCTATAAACTTGAAAATCTAGATGAAGTATGTATCCAGAGAAATGGATAATTATTTAGACCGATACCATAAAACCAAATTAAATCAAGATCAGGTAAATTATCTAAACTGTAGTATAACCCCTTAGGAAATCAAAGCAGGCATTATAAACCTCCTATCGGAGAAAAGGCAAAGACTAGGTAGTATTAGTGAAGAATTCTACCAGACCTTCAAGAAGAGCTAAGACCAATACACCTTGGACTATTCCACAAAAGAGAAACTGAAGGAATGCTACCAAATTCATTCTACATATATTTGTTTTAAAAGTCAATTATTGATTTCAAATGCAAGACCACTATACTCTCTTGTCGGTTCCCCTTCAATCCCAAGTCATTACGAATTTCTTTCCGGACTGGAGAGATGGCTCAGTGGTTAAGAGCATTGACTGCTCTTACAGAGGTCCTGAGTTCAATTCCCAGCAACAGCACGGTGGCTCACAACCATCTGTAATGGGATCCAATGCCCTCATCTGATGTGTCAGAAGACAGCAACAGTGTATTTTACATAAAATAAATAAATCTTTTTTTAAAAAAAACAATTTTTCATTTTTTAAACTCCTACTTATTATTTATTTCTGTTCATAGGAATATTGCCTGTAGCTGAGGCTTGCCTCTGTATGTAATTGAAAATTGCTTTGAGCACCCAATCCTTTCTCTGCTGCTCAGTGCTTCAAAAAATGTTGTTTGGAGCCTTTGTTAGGTGTTTATTGTGAATCATAGATTTTGAATATTGGAGCAAGGCTCTACATCAACTCTATCCAACTATCTTCCCTTGAAAAGAAATATCTATCTTCCTGCTATTCCATCTTAGTAGAAATTGAACATGTCGTGCCAGGGAAATGTTAGTGATCCCCAAAAAGACACACACAGGAGCCTGATCTGGTGCAACTCCCAGCAGGGTCTTTATTCTATTTGAGCTAGCTTGCCCCCATCCCCCAATGCACCAGCATCAGCCAAGGCTGTGTTGGTGGTGGTGGAGCCCCAAATATCTGTGGTGAAAGGCTTTATTGTAAGCAGCAAGTGGGGAGGGTGTGTGCAAGCATCTAATTGGAAAGCTGCTGTGGCCTTCAACATAATTGGCTGGTGCTGGGAGTCACATCATAAACTTAACTTCACTTCTCCTCTGCATTAGTGGCTGTTAGGCATGGTCTTGTAACCTGAGGTGCAGGTTTGTTGGGGGAATAACCTGGAGACCCTGGAATTGTTGAGGGTGTAACTTAAAAACTCTAGTCTTGTTTGAGATTAGCCTAGAGAGTGGAGATAGGCTTCGGTTTTACTAGGGAGAGGGCAACTTGGAAACTGATGCTAGGTACCTGATTTGCGTAGAAGCCCAGTTTCTATTCCTCTAACAATGCCCCTGGTATTATACATGCACCTAGAATTTCCAGGTAAAGGCCCTATCATCAAGTGACTAAGGAAGAAATAACTAGGTCCTGCTTTACTAAGGGTTACTGCCTGTTATGCAGGCCCCATCAAGAAGTGAACAACTGCAGCATGAAAACATGTTTCTGGGACAATCCTGAAAGACACCAGTAAAGGGAAATCACCACAGTTCAGAGCTTCATGCAGTAGTCATGCTCATGCATTTATTTGGATATGTGTGATTATTCACTGAATCATCAGCTATAAACACTGGGATGGCTTAACTGTCAGAGACTTGCAAACATTATGATTAGAATATTGTTGAGAAAGACATAAAAGGAAGAAGTATGTAGATAGATCTCTCAAAATGGTCAAAGGATGTAAAGATACTTATGTCCCATGTAAATGCTGATCAAAAGGTAAGTTCAGCTTAGTATACACTCAGTAACCAAGTAGATAGGGTGATCTATTCTGTGGGAAGTCAGCCATGTCCTCAGCTATATCTGTCATTTTCCAATGGGACTATGAACATAGTGGCCATGGTGGATGCACAGTGGGGTTTATTCATGGATACAACAGTAGTGTCGTCCTCTCACCAATGCCTGACATGGCCACATCTGCTGGTGAGTTCCAGATCTACCAGCAGTAGAGACCAACCCTGAGCCCTAGATATGGAACTATATCCTGGGTTGACCAGCCAGTGACTTGATAGCAGATGGACTACATTGGAACTTTTCTCTTGGGCAAAGAACAAAGCTTTCTACTTCCTGGAATGATACATATTCTGCTTATGATTTTGACTTTCATGCATACATTGCTTCTGCCAAATCCACGATCCATGGACATTCTGAGTGCCTCATTCACCACAATCGCATTCCACACAGTATTGCTTCTGACCAAGGTACTCATTTCACATCAGAGAAGTGAGACAGTGGGCCAATGATCATGGATTCTAATGGTATTAATTACCATTAATACCATAGTCCTTGTTACCCTGAAAGTGCTGAACTGATAGAAAAATACAATGACCTTTAGAAGACACTTTTACACAGCCAGTTATGGGACAGCCACCTGGAGAGCTGGGCAGGATCCTAGGCTGTATGTATTTTGAATCAGCTTTCAGTATTTGATACAGTTTCTCTCACCAGCCAAGATCCATGATTTCAGGAATCAAGGTTTTGGAAAACCTGTATGAAGGTCGCATGCCACAAGTCTCAGTGGAACTCAGCTCAAAATGGAGGACTCCCTTTTGTTGGGAGCCTACTTTTAGCAGAAAGTGGCTATCAGCTTTTCAGCCATCTTGAGCCATATACCCTGACGTGAGACTTGTTTTTCAACAGCCTTCAACAGCTGAGCACATTCTGATATCCCACATATCTTGTTTTGCTGTTTAGTGCTCAGAGCTGCAAGGCTCACGTCATATTCACACCTGCAAGGCACGTGGCAAAAGCCTATAGATACCCCAGATTTCCCTTCAATAGAGAGAATACAAGAGGCAACGAGAGAGACAGTACAGGAGAGAGACAATAAATGAGACTAGAGACTTGATCAGTACCTCTGTCTTGTCCTCATTCTTCAAGTCGCTTGCCACACACTCTCTCTCTCTCTCTCTCTCTCTCTCTCTCTCTCTCTCTCTCTCTCTCTCTCTCTCGCTAGACCCAGACAAGCAGAACAGAGTGGGCCATTACAGTTTGATGCCCAATGTGAGGCAGCTGGGTCGTTATACCCTTTATCAGCAGGAATTCCATTTCTCTGCCTTGACTTTGTCTGGATAATGTCCCTGAACCCAGGTGGCTGTCCTGATTTAATAAATATCTTTTTGCAGAGCTGATTAAACTCAGCACACAAGTCACATTCTGGATTCCCTGTGCACATGAAGCACATGTATCTGCTGCATTAAAAGAAAAGATAGTTGAAGTTCAAGGATGTAAGATAGGATATTTGAATAATTCTATAAATCTGTGCATTTGATGGCAGAAGCTCATATATCACATTTAAATCAGGGAGCATGCATGGTTAGTGTAACAGAACACAATCTATTATTGAGAAGTTCTCTTTGCTAATGAGATGGTGTTCTATATTTGGTAAATATAGGTTTTAGATTTTACCTCAGTATTTAATAAGGTTGTTCAGTTTTCCTCAGCTGTATATAGACCCTGCCATGCTGAAGTATTCATGGAGTTTTCTTTCATCTGGGATATTGAGATGCATCTATATATGACAAAGAGAATCAAGAGTGAGAATTTATTTTCTAAATAACATTTCACAAGATCAAACATAATTTTTGAGGACTTTTGTCCCTTGAATTACTAAAGAGACACACTGCATTTTGGAAGTTATCATACTTTACATATGCCTTTTTAAGATTACATAATTAGCAAAATCAACTTCTGTTGAACTTCTGTTAAGCTCTATCGAAATTTCATGTCTAGGTTGTCCCTTGATCTTCTGAAGAATCTCTTTATCTTCAAGTTTTTCTTTGTACTATTTTCCCTCTTAGTGAACATTACTCGATATTCTTGCTTGGGCTGAGTGTGACTTCCCATGGAAGCTCTGAGGGATTCATCTCTGTATTTTGACTCTCCTCAATGTGGACTGGACACAGGATAGGATAAAACTTAGATCACAGCCAGTTTGCCATAAATGTTGATCTGAAGATAGATACTTTAATCCCATAGGTATTTCCCAAAACTTTTTATGATCTAAGTGCCTTAAATACTTTATTTATTCTTTCAGAACTTCCAAAGGCTTTGTATGCTTTTTCTTCTCATTTAGAAAATTTCCATCATAATCTATACATAACTCCTTCTTTATTGAAACCATGTAGATCTTTAGATCACTCTAACATTTTATAAATGTTAATACCATAGCATACAATAGGCTTAACAAAAAAATTCACAATCTATTGTGAGAATATTTATTCAGGGGTGGGAAATAAGCAATTTATATCCCCTCTTTCTAAGTTCTCAGTGGCACTGCATTTCAAAATTATTATAGTTCACCATAGGATAATGGTGAAATAATTGGTTTTACAAACAGAAAATTGACAAAGTGTTTCTTAAGATACTGTTGACATCCTTCAATCAGTCACATTAAAAATACTTTACTCAATATATCTGGAGACAAATTTACATTACCTAAACAGTTATTCCCCTTATGAGTTGTACAAATTCTGACCAGACAGGTCATTATTTTTTTGATAGAGGTTCAGTGACATTTAAAAAGCCCTGCTGTGATTATTTGAATTCAACAAAGCTGAAGGTATGAAAATGGCTGTGGTTTAATTTAGAAGATAATATAAGCCCTGTGCTGGATCTGCCTATTTTGTATATTTATCTGTTTTAAAGAGGTTTTTACTGGATTTAAATATGTTTTACATTATTAACATGTTTATGCCTGCATAAAATTTAAAATATGTATATATCATAGTTAAAAAACATAGATGTGTTAGTCTTGTTTGAGTGAGGACAATGTCTAATATTAATAACATCTTCTGGTCAGGAGTAGTAAACTCTTTAATACATGTTACCTATTTCAAGGAAAGATTCAGATCCTATTATCAGTTTGTATTTATTGTACCTGTATAGATATAAGAATTAAATATATTTTGTCCTTTCATATCAATTTTTAAGTTTATTTTCATTAGGAACAAAATGAACTAGGATCAAGTTAACAAGTTTAATTTACTTGTAATTCATTTACTATTAAGTACATCATGTGAATAACAAACCATGTCTCAGCTGTATATTCTACATGTAATTAATAAAAAGTCAAAATTTATAAGCCATGACTTTGTGTCTATTGCTTGTCTGGGATACCTGTTTAAGAATTTTCATTGTCAAGTGAAAACTTGACATTAGAAATCTTTAGTAAGCCCATCTTTCAGGTTGGGCAGAAAGTAAACCAGATAAGTCTAATGCAGAAGAGTACTTGAAGGGCATTTTATCTCAGAAGAAAATTAACTGCAAAAATAGCTGACGGTGAAACACAGGATAGGGTAACATAAATGTTCTTTACTGGCAGCAAGCTCTAGTGGCTCTCAGCCACTTAATCTTTGGTTTTCTGTGGGGTTCTGTGAATACCAAAGTCTTTGCTTCCTTTGTTAGTATGCTAGTTTTGAAGGTAAATGGCTAGAAAAACTTTTAGGTTCTTTTGAGAAGCGTTTCTCTAAGAGAGAAGCTATCAGAATAAGAATAAAACAAACCATTAAGATATGAAATGAATACCTTGTAGGCCTGATATTTCTTCTTTGTGTAATAGGGATAATACTGATTCAGTGGGACCATCAACAATAATGGTGGCCACCTTAACCTTAACCCTGAGCCTAACCCTATCCTAACCCCCACCTCTTAATTTCCTACTCTCCTAAACCTAATTCTAAAAACCCTTATCCTAATCCTAACCATGACTGTCTAATCCCCTAACCCTAACTGACATCCTGCTTGCTGTGGGGCATACTTCTTAATTACAACTTTAGAAGTGAGAAACCCTTTATTAATCTTGCTCTTTTGAGATGTTCAGATCCACCTTTAATCTGGGCTATAGATTCTTTTGGAAACCTACATATATAAAGGTCATTGGACAGGATGGTGGTTTGTTATTTGTATTTGCCCTACTTTTTTACAAAACAAAGATGATTTGTTTGTTTATTTTCTTTTTAAAACTGGTATTAGTAATTACTTAATTCTTCAGAATTCTGGTATTCACTGAAGATCAGCTGTAATATCCTGCAGCATGAAATCTATCAGTCCTTGATTTTTCTAATTTACCTTGTCCAACAGACTTTATTGGGACATTTTATTAAATTCCCCTTTCTATATGCAAAGATCCATTCTCTCTATGATTTGAGATATGTTTATCTACAGAATCTGTACTAATATAATTGTTGTTTTTCTCCACTTTTCCACTAATGAAGATGTGCTGGCTACCAACAGTGCTCAACTGTGTTTCCCTAATGTTTCTGGGTTTTCTCCAGGGTTGATTGATACCTGTCATCTGGTGAATGGGAGCCACAGTTTCTCTGAGGCCAGCATGAATGCTTGTTTTCTGAAAACCCTTCTTTAGTGTTAATGGTGTTAGCATTCTATCTAAAACTCTACCTCACAGTTACCTGGTGACAGCCAAGTATGCTCCTCCCCACAGTTGCCTCTCTTTAAAAACAAATGGAATAAGTTCTATTGGTGTGAAGGGAGGTGTGGGGGAAGGGGATGTCTCAGCAGGCTCATGCCACCCGCTGAGATATTTCTTCCCAGGAGGGACCATGCCTCATGCTGAGATAGCTCTTCCCCACCTGAGGAACCACAAGACAGTATAGTATAGAATATAGCTTACTCAGGACATGGAGAGGGGAGTTAATAGGGTAGTAGGAGCAGAGCAAAGCAGAGAGAGGCAGAGAGTAGAGAAGTAGAGGCCAGGCATGAGCATGTGGAGAAAGAGGGGGGAAGGGAAGAACCTAAGAGGGCAAGAGAAAGAGAGAGCAAAAGATTAAGAGATCAAAAGAGAGGAACGGACAAGGAACGGACAAGCAGCCACCTTTTCAGGGGGTCAGGCATACCCTGGTGTTGCCAGGTAACCATGGAGAGGAGCATACCTGGCTGTTGCCAGGTAACTTGTGTGGAAGTTTAGACAGAATGCTAAGAAATAGCCAGGATATCCTTCCACTTGTGGGTCAGATTGATTACCTCCACTGCACCTTGAGTACTGTGCTATGGAAGCTGTTCACCTTGATTACAGGAAGAAGAAGGCAAGTGCTGTGAGGAAAGCTCAGGGAAGGTCTGGAGTCAGGTCCTGGTAGGTGTAGGATCATTGCTCTCAGAGGGGAGGAGCAGGCAGCTAAACAAGCCAGAGCTGGAATGCTGGGTTCTCAGCCCAGGGCTGGGTGGGGTGAGATTCCTCTTTGAAGACAGAAACAAATGCTAATGGAGTGCAAACCCCTCCTGAGCTCTGGAAAAGCTCTGACCCTGGTCTGGAAGCACACTTTAACCTTGAGGAGTGCTAAGGACTTCACTGGCCTATCAAGGCTTCCATGCTAGACCTGCCAATCAGACAAGGAGGCAGGTTCTTCCGGGTGCCATTCTGCAAGTTCCCTGTACCTGTGCAGGACTTGAATGGTCATATGTGCCCTGCTCTGAGCTCTGCTGTGTTTGCTAGTGTGGAGACCTTAGGGAAGCTCTGAAATTGAAGTCATGGTGAGCACAGGGTACCTGCCCACAATGGGTAGGGGCAGGTAGGCTGAGCAAGTGGGAGCTGGGGTGCTGGGTCCTCTCTGGGGCTCCATGGGAAGCATCAGCCAGATGTGACCACCTGTGAGGTCCCTGGTGATGCTCCTCACGTGTTAGATCAGGAGGTGACCTCTGAGTAAAGTCACTGTCATGGCTGATTCTGAATCTGCACAAAACATTTGGACCAGTTGATTTTTTATAGAAACATGGGTGGTTTTTCTGACTCTGCAGCACATGTGTCCAAATCATTTTGTCTTTTATAGTAGTACATTAAGAAGACAGGCATAGCTGGGCAGTGGTGGTGCACTGCCTTTAATCCTAGCACTTGGGAGACAGAGGCAGGTGGATTTCTGAGTTTGAATACAGCCTGGTATACAGAGTGAGTTCCAGGGCAGCCAGGACTACACAGAGAAACTACTCTCTGCAAGTATAACAAAGTATCTTCACTAATGTCAGGGACTAGTGCTTGCCTTTGGTATGGGTCTCAGGTTGGACAGGGTATATTTTGGTCATTCCCTCAGTCTCTAATCCATCTTTCTGCCTGCATTTCTTGTAGACAAGACCAATTTTGGGTGGAATGGTTTTTGGTTTGTTGGTGTACTTAACTCTCCACTGGGGGTCCTGCCTGGCTGAAGGATGTGGCCTCTTCAGGGTTCATATCTCACTGCTATGAATCTCAGCTAAAATCACCTCATAGACTCCTTGGTGCCCTACAATTTGTGGTCTCTGGCACATTCTAAAGATTCCTCCACCCTTTCACCTCTGTCAGCTGCAGATTTCAATTCAATATTCTGTCCCTCTGGCCCTCTCTTTTCTCTCATCACACCTGTTCCTGACCCTCCTTTCCCTTTCTTATCTGCTCTCCTATCCAGTTCTCTCTCTTCCATCTGCCTCCTATGACTGTTTTATTCCCCCTTCTGAGTGAGATTCAAACGTGCTCATTTGGGCTTTCCTTCTTGTTATAGTTTATTTGCTTCTATGGAGTGTAGTGTTTTCATGTATTTTATGTTTTCATATTATGGTTTCATGTATTTTATAATTATTATTCACATGTAAGTGAGTACATACTTGCATGTGCTTTGAGGTCTGGGTTATCTCACTTGGGATGATAGTTTCTAGCTGTATCCATTTGCCTGCCAAATTCATGATGTCCTTGTATTTAGTAGGTAAATAATATTTCATTTTAAAAAATGAACCACATTTTCTATATCCATATTTTGGTTGAGGAGCATCTGAGTTTTTCCAGTTTCAAGCTGTTATAAATAAGACGGCTATGAACTTTGTGAAGTCTCTACTCTAGTTCCCCTGCCCACAAAGAGTCCCTCCCTCTAATATCCTCTGTTTATCCTTTGAGAAGTTGTGGGTCCCTGGTGCACATCATGGTGCATCAAGTCTCTTCTGGGTTAAGTGCATCCTCTCCCACTGAGGCCAAACATGGCAGCTCAGTTAAGGAAACAGATTCCAAAAATAGGCAGCAGCTTTAGGGACAGCCTCTGCTATAGTTGTTGGAGAACCCTCATGAAGACTGAGCTGCACATCTGCTACATATATTCCAGGGGCCTTAGTCTAGACTGTGTGTGTTATTGGTTTGAGGATCAGTCTGTGAGTGTCCCCAAGGATCCAAGTTAGTTGAGACTGTTGGTCTTCCTGTGAAGGAGTTCCTATCCTCTTCAGGGACATCAATCCTTCCCCCAACTCTTCCATAACAGTCCCAAAAATCATTCAATTTTGACTGTGGTTCTCTGCATCTGTGTCTACTGTGTTGTGGTTGAAATTGATTCTTCAGCTTTGTTCTCATGCTCGCTCTCATACATTCCCAATTTGTTCTCAGTCTCTAACTCACATAAGATACAGTATAAACCTTTGCTATTCAATGCTAAGCTATTTTGCAAGCCTGGTGGTTGTATATTTTTAACTTTATATCTTTTGTTTATTGTTTTCAAGAATAAATTGCTCTGTGAAGCCCTTCCTGTGCTGATACTAGATATAGAAACCACAGAAGCCACCTGACCTCTTTTTTTGTAAACTATGCACAGTGATTTTGTGCACCTCTTCATCCACATCTTCAATTTTAAAATTCGGCAAATATATATATATTATATTCTATTTCTCTGGATGGCATATGTTCATGATATCAATACTGCCTGAGGCTTCAGACTCATTGGATTCCAGGTGTATGTCGTTCTGCCTTACTCTTGTGTTTGTTCTGAAATTTTTGAATAAATAAGTGTATTATGGCTGGGTGCATGAATATGAATATCATGTAGTGCCTCATCTTTACTGTTGTTAGAAGATGGCCTCAGGACTCCTGATCTTGAAGAAATGGGTAGTTGTTGATCCCCATGTAAATAATACAAATTGACCACCATTAATGTGGAAGACCAGCAGGAGCTTTCCAATCCTGAGCTATCTTTCCTGCTCTGAGTTCCTTATTTCTGATCAGCATATATATTACTAATATTTTCATCTATCCATTTTTAACTGTTTAAACATGTATTCCCTTCTAGCTAAATGTATTAATGTTGCTGTTTAAACTGGTTCACTTCATGTTTTTGCAAGATGAATACAGAACTGCAGTAAACATATAATTCCTTGTAGGAAATTCAGTAAAGAACTGTGGGTTCTCTCTATCATTTTTGATTCCTTGGTTGATTTTTACAGGGGAGTGAGGGTGTTAATATATAACTTTTGCTGTCCTGCAACACATCACATAGACCACACCAGCATCCAGCTCAATGAAATACACCTGCCTATATCTGTGATTAAAGACATGAGAAATACACACAGCTTGCCCATCTTTCTTGTAGTTAGTAATTGTTCATACAGCTTTTCAGATGTTTGCTCAGTACAGTTGATCTGTTTCTCCCTGCATGTCCCTCTCATTTGCCATTTGTGTTGCAAGGCTATATCCTATTCAAAGGGATCAGAAGCAAGACAGGTGAAACTTATAATTCATTTTCCTTCTAAAATTACAGAATGATTAGATTATAAATTCTGTTTCAGAAAATAAGTAAAGGAAGCAAAAGAATTACATTAAAACATTGCCTAGAAAGTATCCATTTATTTACAGTGATGTCACTATCATGCTTAATGTTGTACACATATGTGTGATATTTTAGGATGCAGTGACTTATGATGATGTGAATGTGAACTTCACTGCAGAAGAGTGGAATTTGCTGGATCCTTCCCAGAAGAATCTCTACAAAGATGTGATGCTGGAGACCTACCAAAACCTCACTGCTATAGATAACACTGTGAATTTTGTTTTGCTTTTCAAAATAATGGAACAAGTGATTCTTGGTTATTGATGATCCTCTGTTATTTCAATTGAGAACAAGGAAGATTGAGCTGAATAAATCAGGTTCAGTGCTGTCAAAATTCACAGTAACCTGAATTTTACCTAATTTCTAATACTATATCATTCATTTTCTGGTACTGTGTTTTAGGTTATAGTTGGGAAGATCATCATATTGAAGAACAACATCAAAGTTCTAGAAGATGTGAAAGGTAGTTTTCATATGTAAGCTGATACAAATATGCCAGTGAGGGAATGTTCTGGAAGCTCTAAAGAAAAGCAAGTGTGTAAATAAATCAGTCCTTTAAGTATAGCTATAATTATAATATTCTCACAAAGCCATGTGCCTCAATGTCAGTTATCTGATTTATGTTATTAAGGCATTCCTCTAAGGAAGAAGACATGGAAACAATGCCTTAAGAGATACCTTTAATTGATTTGTAGCTCCATTAGAGCTTTGCTGTAGAACTACCTATTTGAATAGTCTCATGATATTTAGATGTTGCACATTGAGTACTGGTAAGTATATATCCAAAGCCATCCAATAAGCAAATAGTCCATAGTAAATTTGGTGATACTCATATTCTTGTAGTAACATTTCTAGGCTTATTGAGTGGTCAGTCAGTGAGATTAAAAAAAAGTTGTGGAGAAACCTTAATCTATATACCACATGTCTACAAAGAACAAAATGTCAAATGGTGTGAATTCAATTTTGAAACCTTTCACAAGTTCTACTTTTAATGGGTATACCAATTATCAGAATGGATAAAACCTTGTGAGCATAGGGATGTTGAAAGAAGCAGCGTACCTCTTTCTACTCAAGAAAAATGAGAAGATATGTAGTATTCTGCTTTTGGTAGACTTTCTGAATATGATAGACATTTGCAATTAATTGGTATTCTCACATTACGGGGGGTGGGGGGGAAGCCCAAGTCGCACTGCAGAAATCTCTATGGGTACCAGAATTTTGGAAATTCTTCTGTTTGTCCTGGCTCACAGTGATCCTGTGGTGTTTTTCACAATGCAGGAAAACTAAGAAAGCAATCAGTGTTTTAATGCCCTGATATCTTCAAACATGTGAAATACATCATATAGAAATCTCATATAGAAAAATGAGGCTATAAATGTGAGCCATGTAATAAGTGCTCTTACCATCACAGGTATTTTCAAAGAGGTAAAGCAACCCACAGTGAGCAAGTACAACCATGAACATCAAACTGATAAAACCATAAGATATGAGAGTTCTTTATTATTAGACCAACTGTAAAATTTATTCATATTGGTAAAATAATTGATCAGGTAATGAATGTGGTAAAGCTTTCACATGTGTCCATTATTGTTGCAGGCATGAAAGAACACATACTGGAGAGAAACCTTAGGAATGTTATCAATGTGGTAAAACCTTTTCATATCACAGTGGTCTCCAATATCATAAAAGAACCCATACTGGAGAGAAACCTTATGAATGTAATCAATGTGGTAAAACTTTTTCATATCACAGTGGTCTCCAATATCATAAAAGAACCCATACGGGAGAGAAACCACATGAATGTAATCAATGTGGTAAAGCCTTTTCACGAAACAGTACTCTCCAAATCCATAAGAGAACATATACTGGAGAGAAACCTCATGAATGTAATCAATGTGGTAAAGCCTTTTCAAATCACAGTCATCTCCAAAGACATAAAAGAACACATACCAGAGAGAAACCTTATGAATGTAATCAATGTGGTAAAGCCTTTTCATGTCACAGTCATCTCCAAAGACATAAAAGAACACATACTGGAGAGAGAACTTATGAGTGTAATCAATGTGGTAAAACCTTTTCATGTCAAAGTGGTCTCCAATATCATAATAGAACACATACTGGAGAGAAACCTTATGAATGTAATCAATGTGGTAAAAACTTTTCATATCACAGTGGTCTCCAATATCATTAAAAAACACATACTGGAGAGAAACTTTATGAATGTAATCAATGTGGTAAAGCCTTTTCATGTCAGAGTGGTCTCCAATATCATAATAGAACACATACTGGAGAGAAACTGAATTTCATGAATGAGGCAAAGCCTTTCCAGGACACAGTCATCTCTGAATACACAAAAGAAAATGTGCAGAGTGAAACCTTATGAATGTAGTCAATATGATAAAGCCTTTGCATGTCACTGAACTCTCCAAAGACTTGAAGGCACATACACTTCAGAGAAACATTACAGATGTAATGAATGTGATAAGGTTGTGCATATCTCTTTCATCTCCAAAGACATAAAAGAACACAAACTGAGCAAAAACCTTTTGATTGTTCTAAAGTTGGGAAATGGTTTATGTGCCACTGTGGTTTCTGAATACAGAAATGAACACATATGAGAGAGAAACAATCTGAAAGTAATCAACATGTCAAACCTCTGCATGTCCTAATCATTTTTAAAAGCATGAAAGAATTTATAGTAGAAATAAACTGTGGTGATCTAAATTTGTTTGACCCTAAGAAGTGGGAATATTAAGAGATGTCCCTTGTGGGAGATGTTACCTTTTTGAAGGAATTGAATTATTATGGTGGTGGTCTTTGGAGCTCAGGCCAGTACAAAACAGACCCTCCTACCACTTGGCTGGAAGACAATCTCTTCCTGGATGCCTTCTCATGAAGATGCAGAACTCTCAGCTCCTTCTCCAGCTCACGGCTGCTGGCATGCTGACATTCCTGCTATGATGGCAATAGACTAAACATTTGAAAGTGCAAGCCAGGCCCAATTAAGTATTTGCCTTTAACACAGTTGCCTTGGTTACAATGTCTCTTCTTAGCAATGGAAATTCTATCTAAGACAGAAATTGGTACCCCAGACTTATGTATTGCTATGATAGGCCTGACTGTGGTTTTTTGTTTTGTTTTATGGAGCAATGTGGATTTTTATACTTTGGATCTGTATATGCATTAAGTCGAACTTACTGGGCCGTCCTAGTATGAATATGGAACACATATGTACTGAGGGTGATTTGAACTTTGTATATAGTTTTTATGATATTTTGCAGAAGAATGTTTCTGCCTTTTGCCCTTGTCTGTAGAGTGTCCTTGAAGATAAGGTAAAGAGGTCGGTGTTCATTGCATTGACAAAGGAAGTCTCAGTGAAGCCAGCAAAGCCTTTGACCTATGTTTGGTCTCATGATGATTTGAGCAAGCATAGTAATCTTACAGAGAAAAAATATAAAATGTTAGGTCAAAAGAGAAAATCTAACCAGGAAGTTGAATGAAGCTAAATTCTGTGATCAATGATATTAAATGGAATTAAAGGAATGGTGACATTAGGGCAAGATTCCATCCACCTAAACTCATGGATGTGAAGTTGGACAATGGAGAACTGTACAGTGTTAGACATTATTATTACCTAGTTGTTGTTTTCATGTGGACACAAGAGTTACCAGTATGTGTGAAGTTGACAATTGATGGATTGTGGTTACTATTCTGGGTTATCATTTTAAGATCTGAAATAAAATACTTAAGTACAGGCATGGAGGTATATTCCTTAAATTCCAGATAAACATCAAGCAGATCTCTGATTCAAGTCTTCCTGGTACAGAACACATTTTAAGTAAGGAAAAGTTTAGGTATGGGCAAAGTGTTACACACGTATTACCCAGCATTCAGAAGACAGAGCCATAAAGATCTCTGAGTTCAAGGTTCATCTACAGAGCAAGTTCAAAGACAGCTGAGCTTAGACAGTGAAGTTGTTGAAAAATAGAAAGCTGGTGATGATGTAATAGAAGGGGCAATATTCCAGCCCCAGCCAGCAGAGGAACTCAGGAGCTTTGTCCATGTGGCTCTGCTTTTAGGGGAAAGAACAGAAGGGATGACTGAGACAACTGATGGTGGTTGGCTGTAGTTAGAGAATTAGTGGGGATGAAGAAGAAACCAGCACCATTGAGGTGACATCTTCTGGTAATTGTCTTCTGAGAGGAGAAATAAGTCATATTCCAGAGGGAACCAAGTTTGTCCCTTGTGGTGCACTTTGACTCAGTCCTGGGTAAGACTCACTGAGGTGGCACTGGTTTTAAGGCATGAATGTTTCATGCAGTGCAGCTGAGGCTTGGCACCATGAAGGGAGCATATAAGAGGAATGCAGTCAAGACTCTTTGTAACAGAAAAACCCAATACATTGAAGATGTCAGTCTTATGGGATGAGCAGAAAGAATAGCAGCAGAAGTTGAGTGGAGTCAAGCAGAACCTAGTGTACTACAGAAGGAAGAGCTGGAGAGAGACCCAGCTTCTTTTGAGGAGCACAGAAGATCATCTGTGGATCCCAGATACTGGAACAAGAAGCTGTAATTTTGAAGTTACTTTGCAGACCCCAAGAGTTTTAGATTCCGGAGTTATAAGATACCTTCTCAGGAAAACTACTTTCAGGAAAGAAAATCAGCACAAGAGGAAGAATTGTGCTGCAGTGAGCAGGTCAGGAAAAAGTTGGAGATCTGAAGAATTCTTTGGCATCAGACATGGAGATGCAGAGTTTGGAGATTGCCTTGTTGGCTTTTGGTCTTCTTGTGGCCCAGTATTTTCTCACAATGGTGATTAGAAATGGTGATGTATATCCTGTCAATTTGAATGGATATTATGTGGTATTTTTTGAAAGTATAGGGGATTAGAGTTACATGATTGGAATGATCTCAGAAAAGACTTTTACCTTTAGACTTTTAACATTTATGAGACTTCTATAGATGATGGGATTTTTTAATTTGAACCTCACATATTTTGTATTATGCTATTTTTAAATATGGTCTCCATGTGCGGGCCAGGCAGTGGAATATGGTAGTATAAATATGCTTGGCTCAGGGAGTGGGAGGAAGTTATTATGAGATGTGGCCTTGTTGGAGGAAGTGCATCACTGAAGGCTTTGAAGATCTACCCAGTGCAGAATGGGCCCTCCTACTAGCTACCTGGCAGACAGTCTCTTCCTGGCTGCTTTTGGATCAAGATGCAAAACTGTCAGCTTCTTCGCCAGCATCATGTTTTCTTTCATGCCTGCCTTGCTTCCTGCTATGAAGAAAAAGAACTAAATCTCTGAAACTGTAAGCCAGTCCCAATTAAACTGTTGCTTTTATAGGAGTTGCCTTGTTCATGATTTCTCTTTATAGTAATAGAAACATGAAGACAGAAACCCTGTGAGTGTATTTAATATGGTCAAGCCTTTGCACAATTCTCTAGTCTTCATTATCAGGAAAGAATACATGCTAGAGTCTAAGCACATTCCCTGTGACTCAGGACACGCCCCCAGAGTCCTAAACATGCTCCCTGTGTCTCAGGACATGCCCCCTGAGTCTTAAGTATGGCACCTGTGACATGCCTTCTCAGTCTTAAGCTTGCCTCCCTATGACTCTGCACTCAACTCCTGAGTGCTAAACATGCACTCTGTGTGTCAGAACATACTAGACTCAGGACGATTGATGTAGAAGTAAAATGAACCTAGTGGGCCACAGAGATATAGTGACAAGTTTTAATTACTTTTTAATATACAGAGTGTATTAATTGTACATACCAATACAAATGTGGTATTTTCATACATGTGTGTTATGTGCCTGTGTCATGTTCTTCCCTTCAGTATCTCATCCATGTTCCCATTTCCTGCACTGTGGATCTTTTCCTCATCTCAGAAATTCATATTTTACTTTGAATCACATAATAGAAAAAGTAACACTTGCCTGTCTGAGACTAATTTTCTTAAGGGGACCTCCATTTCCATAATTATTAGAACATTTTCAGACCATTGGTGACATTTGGAGGACTGTAGTGTCTACATATGAGAACAGCAGCTTGGAGCTGGAATGCTGCTCAGAGGTTAAAAGCATGTTGTGACCATCTAGGAGATCCAGGGTTGATTTTCCCCATTAAATAGTTTCTTAGAATTATGAGTAACTTCACTCCTAAGGGGTCCAATGCCCTTTTAAGGTATTCTATCCATGTTTTAAGACATACATGCAGGAAAAAATACCCATACATGTAAAATAAAAATGAAGGCACACACACACACAAGCAAAACTTTCCTGAGCCATCACATGTGTTCCCTCCTCCTTATAATTTATCATCTTCATTTACATGTTGCTTAATTTCATGTTAAAATTTTGTATGTGATAAACCTATATATTTTATATAAATTTAGTTGAAAAATTACACATTATTGGATAGCAAAGTCTGTAAGGATAATGCTATGATCAAATGGCTAGTGAGTACTCCACACTGAAAAAGTCAGTTACTGGATGCTTAGTGTTTCCATACTATTGCCTTAGCATCCTACAACAGATAAAAAGATAATGCATATTTAGAAGTAAAAGGGACAACCAGGGTTTATGCCACACTTGAAGATAGCTATCTTTTACCACAGCAGGGTAAAACAGGCTGGAACTCAACTTCCTATTGCTAATGACACCAAAGGGACAAAAGGTGGAAAAACATAATGCTAGAAATATAAGTCTACTTAACTCTCCTTAGCACTGGATATTTGGTGTAGGTTATAAAGATGATCACAATAAAAGAGAATGAATAAGAGATGACATATAAGCACAGCAGGGTGAGGATAATCTGAGTGGCTCTCAGAGGAAACTTTCAGAAAATTCTGAGTACAGTAGATATACTTTACTTGTCTCTTGCATCTGTAGAGGATACACACCATGAAGTCACTTGAGCAGGACATGAGTCCCAGACACAGTCCATAAGAAAGGCACAACATATTGGCTGCAGTTGCTACATTGCCAGAAACAAGCAATGAACAGTACCAGTAACTCCACCTGTTAAGTCATATTTTGTTGTACCTGGGGCCTGACACTCTTGCTAGAGTCAAGATGTTTAGAAGCGAGTGCACAAGCTACCTCTGTGACTAAGAGGCGCCAATGGATTTGGTGGCTCTGTGCTTCAGCTTCATTCACAGTTGCTGGGGCTGACTGTAATTGCTGTGAAGCTAGTCAGTATACACATGGCATACACGGACATCACCCTGGTTATTCAGCATCAATTTGTATCCAATACAGTCCAGGAAATTCCTAAATCCAAAATCTAACCTTGTCAGTGGAATGCCTCTTGAGATGATAGACAAGCGGTTGACAAAAGTCATTTGTTTTATAATCAGGTCTTTGGGCATTAAGTGCTTCCCAGTAAATATGAAAAAGGTACACAATAGTATTGAGGAATTGCTAAGCACTCCCATTGAAATCTGAGAGGAGTGGAAAATTCCCATTGCCAAGTTTGTAGTAGCCATTTCTATTCCTATTAAAAAGTTAAATTAATAGGGTCATAAGACCATAGAAATGCATTGTGAGTGTGCATTATTAAATGAAGTTAGTTTAAATAAAAGTCCTTATTTCATTGTATTTATGTAGCTCTCTCAGTGAAGAAATGTCTAAAAGTTTGTTCTTTATAAAAGTCGATGTTCTCTGTTATTTAAATGAGAAGTAACAGATATGTTTCCAAAAGATTAGTATTTTCACTAGATGCATTGTCATAAGCCTTAATGCTAGCACCCAAGAAACAGAGGCAAACCAATGAATTTGAGGCTAACCTGGACTACCAAGTCACTTATAGAAAAGCCAGGCTACATGCAGAGAAACCCTATCTAAAATAAATAAATGGAAAAAATATTGTTTTCATTAGTTTTGACTAAATAATAATCATTTTTTTCAAAGAGAGACTTTTTTAAAACATGCCATTATTTCATAAATTAACATAACCAAAACTTAAAATCCACCAAAAGAAACAACAAAAAAGATTTGACAATCATATTTACAATGAGCAGCTTAAACATTCTGGTTTTATAAAGATTAATTGCATCTAAACTTATTTGGGTTTTAATTATGTTTGCCGGAGGAGGTTCCATGTAAGTATGAGGAACAGCAGAGGCCATAGGCGTGAGATCTCTTACAGCTGAATTATAGACATGTGTGAGCCACAGGCAGGAGCTGGGTATTAAACTGAGATCTCACATAAGAGCAGTATGTACTCTTATCCGCTGACATGACTCTACCATAAAAGAATATTTAAAACTAAATTTGAAAAAAAAAACCTAAAAACTCTTATCTTCTGACACATCTGTATAATATAGAAGACATTTAAAACTAAATTTGAAAAAAAAAAAAAACCCTAAAATACAAAACAAATAAAGAATGAATTCACACTTGGATAAATTTTCTATTAACAACTCAGAAATGTCCAAACTTTATGAAAAATGAAACATATCCTTCAAAATTAAGGAAACCCAGTGAGGGATACAAGTCAAACTGGCAAGGTGAGATTACAATCTGTGTAGATCTGGTACTAATCAAAACAATTTAACATAAATGAAAGCAGGAGATCTGATGGACCGACAGACACATAAGGGCTCCTTCAAACAGGAAGTGCAAATATATATACTCAAGCACACACATATAAAATAAAAATTTTTGAAAGGCAGACTCAGGGGCAGAGACATTTGTCAGATCTCAGCTTCCTAAGAACTGTGGAGAATGAAGACAATAGGATTTGTATGCTCTTCAGGGTCACCTTGCCTGGAGCACAAACTGTTAAACAAGAAAGACTCTGTCTAAAATAAGGTGGAAGGTAAGGCACAACAGCCCCACACACTGACATCCGGATACACAAGCACACAAGAAATGAAACACACAGGAGAAACATAACCATCAACATTTATTCACACTTGGGAGGTAGAGGCAGGCGGATTTCTGAGTTCGAGGCCAGCTGGGTCTACAGAGTGAGTTCCAGGACAGCCAGGGCTACACAGAGAAACCCTGTCAATATTCAATGGAACACTGTAGTGTTGCAGAATACTGGAAGATGGGTCTGCCACAGACTGGTCTTAAGAGGCTAGAGTCACTTCTTTTTTTTAAAGGTTTAAAACAAATAATATATAATAATGTATAATGTATAATATATTATATATATATATATATATATATATATATATATATATATATATATGATGAGTACACCACAATTGCTCTCTTCAGACACACCAGAAGAGGGCACCAGACTCCATTACAGATGGTTGTGAGCTACAATGTGGTTGCTGGTTCCTGGGAATTGAACTCAGGACTTCTGAAAGAGCAGTTGGTGTTCTTAACTGCTGAGCCATCTCTCTAGCCTGAGTCACTGCTTGTAAATTCAGAATATACATCAGCATTGCAGGGTCTCAGACAAGTCCTAAGAGCAATGCTTTGTAACCCTTGCTCTTTGGAAGTGGCTGGATAAACACATGCAGTGATTGTGGAGATGAAGGCCTACATCCCAGGACTCCAAATCTTGTGACTTTTCTATAGGGAAGGTCTCTGTGTTTACGATGACTCCTGTGCACAAATGCATTAAAGTGGGGTGGTATATAAGGAATGTTAACTGTGTCGGTGCTTTGGAAAGTTTGTTAATAACATCATCTTATAATAGATATTTTATATTGTTAACTTGTCTGGGCTCCAAAGCTCAGGAGTTTCCACTTAAAAGCTTAGGACAGACACTAGAGTTCTGGCTTAGCCCTTAGCTAGGAAACTGCCCACTATTCTGACCTCCATGGACACTAGGCACATGCATGCATGCATTCGGGCAAAACATTTACACACATGAAAATAAATAAATTGAAGAAGAGGAGGAGAAAAGAGAGAAGAGAGAGAGGAGAGAGGGAGGGAGAAAAAGTAGGAAGGAAGGAAAGGCAGCTTTAAGCAGAACACAGAAATGAAAGCATGTTTTACTGTATTTACTTAGGATGACCGCGAGGGGGCGGGCTTTCCTAAATGGTAGCAATTTAGATTAGCAGGTTTCAAGGCGATTGGAGAAGAGGGAAGAATGTGAAGACATGATAGTGTTTAAAGTTTTAAAGCCGCCAGGCAGTGGTGGTACACACCTTTAATCCCAGCACTCGGGAGGCAGAGGCAGGGGGATGACGTCGATGGAATAACAATCAATAATAAATGCCGATCAATATTCAATAATCAATAAATGGTAATCAATAATTAGCAATACTAATTGATAACCAATAATGATCAATAATTGATGGTGCACGCCTTTAGTCCCAGCACTCGGGAGGCAGAGGCAGGGGGATTTCTGAGTTCGATAGTCTACAGAGTGAGTTACAGGACAGTCAGGACTACACAGAGAAATCCTGTCTCAAAAAACCAAAAAAAAAAAAAAAAAAGAAAAGAAAAGAAAACAATGTATAAGATTATTATATTAAAATAAATTAGGAGAGTACGGAAAGGACAAAATGTAAAATTTATGGATGGGAAATGATTATAAAGGAATTGAGAAAAAGCTCAACTAAATTTTTAGCACCTGAAAGGACATCCTGACAGCTGGATTCCAGTGAAGGTGAGGGAGGAACTGAAGGAAAGACCTAACATCCCTGCCCTCCTCATCCAGTCCTGCAGCTGTAAATTATTATTTTTAATTATTATTATTGTTTAATATTATGTAGGAAAGACCTAACATCCCTGCCCACCTCATCCAGTCCTTCAGCTTTAAATTATTATTTTCAATTATTATTATTTAATATTATGTAAATGTTACTAACCATCAAAGCTATAGTTCACTACCAGACCTCTCTCCTGAATGGCCGAGTTTTACCTGTGCACCAGGACATCTCCACTTCACATCTATTCTAAGGCAAATTTAACAAAGCACTAACCAAACTCCTGAATATAAACAATTTTGACTCTGAAAACCTGTAACATGTGAAGTCTTTTCCAACCATTTTAACGTGAACCCCTCCTTTTAGATTTCAGGCTCAAAAATCTCAGGAGCCATACCATTCTCAGCAATTCTAATTCTCATCTGATGCAACTCCATCTTTACTTGCTCCTGTAATACTCTCCTAATGCTGTGACGTTTCCTGACCACATTATGATCTGATCAACATTGTCAGATTTAATACACAGCCAAGCTCACATCTATGCTAAGATCATGCTCAACATACATGTATCATTCAAAATAAATGTGTAATTCCTGACAATAATCGCATGTGATCTGCCTTCTCTCTAACTCTGATTCTTAGCGTTTACTTTCCTTTGTTACATTCTTGACTTTCTTTGAAATAGTTAGATGAATCCCCATGTCATGATTTAGTATGGCTCATTTCCCCTACTTGAAAACAAGTCTAGATACTCTGGCTATATATATATATGCATATATATATATATATATATATATATATATATATATCACATATATTATATATTATATATTACATATATTACATACATATATTATATATTACATATATTATATAAATTACACATATATTACATAAATATATTACATATATGACATACATATATTACACATATTACATATATATTATATATTATGTATATCATATATATCACATGCACATATATATTATATATTACATATATTACACATATTACATGCATATATATTAAAGATTACACATATATATTATATATTACATATATTACATACATATATTACATATATTATATACACATATATAAATTATATATTATATATATTTTATATATATTAAATACAGATATATTATATTACACATATATATTAATATATGTATAATATAATAATATATACATATATATTACACATATATATAATATATATGTAAGATTCTTCTAATTTATTAGTGAAATCTAACAGACTATGGTTTTAAAAACAGCATATTACCTGCAACCTACTCCTAATCTCTGTTGAAGTGACCTATGCTCCTTATTAGAGGATCAGTCCAATGCTGCAGGGGCTTGTACTGCACAGTGGTGCCCTTACCTTTTGTCCTTTTTAAATTTTTTTCAGACAATTACATTTCCCCCTTTCCTTTTCTTCTATATACTGCCCTTCTTTACTTTTTATTCATTTCCTCAATGAATCTAGTTGTTGCCGTGTGCCTCTGTGTGTGCCCATGTGCATATTCCTAAGCACATAAATATTTCCTAAGTAATTTACATTTAGTAATTCAGTATTACAAAATGAACAGATAAATGTCTTCACAGCTAGGTGTCTGTAAACAATATTTTGTCAAGGGCAACTGTACAAGAAAAGTGATGAAATAATTAGTAGGCAATTCACAGAAAAGAGACTCTTAAAGGAATGGAAAAAGAAATCACATATGCTAAGAAGGAAAAATGTAAATTATATAAGAAGCATATGTAAAATTATATTAAAAATTAAATTAAAAATTAAATTAAAAATTAAAAATGTAAATTATATTAATGCCCATTAAGTAGACAATGAGCAACACGCAATTACCAAATACAAAACTGCAAGAGAACCTGAGATTTAAAAGGTAGTATGGCTGGGACTGGTGCTGTATACATCTAATCTCAGCCCTTGGAAGGGGGATCTGGAGTCCATATCTGTGAGTTCAGTCAGCTTGGTCTACATAGCCAGTTCGAGGTTAACTGGGGTAACATAATAAGACCCTGGGCCAAAAAGAGTTACAAGACGCTGATTAATCAGTGATGAAATAAAGCATTTGCCTGACTTTCTAACTCAATTTTTGACTTTCTACCTCAAGTACAGAAACAAGTCACTTCTGTGACAGGAAAATGTAAACACTGATGATATAGTAAATAACACTAGGTGTATAGACATTAGACATTTCCACTTAGAGACAAGTGATATAAATGAAAAAAATATAGATGTAAGATTGACTTCAGAATAACTTGGAGAAGCTGAGGTAGAAGAAAGCGGATGGGACTCTGCTTTCTTTCTTTAGACATAAACACCAGGAGAAATCAAAATACTTGCTTTTTGTAATATTATTTTCTATCATTTATTATTTTAAATATTCAATAAGAGTACAAGTTAAATTTATTATGGTTAATCTAATCAGGTTTTGAAAGCATGTCGTGTACATGCTTTAAATAAAAATACTGCCTCTGATTTAAAGGTTCTTAAACCAGTTGAAAAAAGTCAAGCTTAATACTATTTAGTATGTTGTAAACTTAAGAACAAAACCAGTTGATATTGTTTATGATTATACACAGGACTTAAACTGAACTGATTGTCCCTCTCCATGAACATAATTGAATATATCTAAGATTAATAAGTGTGTTTATAATAATGATCAATAATCATGCCAATCAATAATAAATACCAATCAATGACCAATAACCAACACTAGCCAATAAGCAAAAGTGATCGATTTTCATGATAATCAATAATCGATAATCAGCAGTCAATGCTAATCAATAATCGAGTCTAATCAATAGTCAATAGCAATCATTAATTGATGGCATGGCCTTTAATCCCAGCATTTGGGAGGCAGAGTCAGGGGGATCACAGTGATGGAATAACAATCAATAATCAATGCCAATCTATAATCAATAATCAATAAACAGTAATCAATAATTATCAATACTATCTGATAAGCAATAGTGATCAATAATTGATGGCACATGCCTTTAATCCCAGCACTTGGGAGGAAGAGAAAGGCAGATTTCTGAGTTCCAGGACAGCCTGGTCTACAGAGTGAGTTCCAGGACAACCAGGGCCACACAGAGGAACCCTGTCTCGAAAAAAAAATCCAATAATAATAATAATAAATCCAAGAAAAAAAATAATGTGTTACTATTTTACTTTACTAAAAAATTAAACGTATGCCCTCCTAAGCACTAGGTACAGCATTCTTTATCATAAACACTAGAGGCCACAATTGTTCAGCCACTATCTTTTTTATTTTGGAAAGTTTTGATAGAGGTATATCTCAAAGACAAAAAATGATCCAACAGTCAACATTTCTGACTGTTACATGGGCTCCCCAGTTTCAGTTTTGAGGCCTCTGATATTGTAAGTATCTACAACAGGAAAATTAATTTTGGGGGGAGCCAAAATATCAATAAAGTACTTAAATTAAAAAAAAAGTTTTGGTTTTCTAATCATGGTTTTTCAAATCATGTTCTATGAATGCACGGAAGCAAATATACATGGCTATGCTGTGAATATAAAATAATAATAAAATAAATAATAAACATAAAATGTCTCACCCAGGTTCACGTGTTAAACCAGCTGTATGTGCTGTTGTGGGAGGATATATGGCTTCAATGGAAGAGGCAGGAACATGAATTTCAAGGTCTTCTGGCCTTCCTGGTTCTCTCTCTGTCAACTCCTCCAGAATGTGGCCTCAAATCACAGTATGATCTGCCCCTGTGACTATGGACTGATCTTTTGCAAAATCTTTGGCCAAAATAAATCCATTCTTAGGTATCCGGCAACAGCAATGCAAATTCTAAGTAACACCCACAAAAATAATCAGATGCACTACTCACCAAAATCCTGATTAAATCACTGAAAATTTATTTCATAAGTTCTTAAACTTTTAAATGAAGCACATTCCTGATATAGGTAGATTTAAACTGTTTACAGTAAACTAAGTAACTGATAACAATTGCAGAACAAAATGTGCCAATCTACAAGTGAAACCTCACAAAACCTAGGCTTAACCAATAAAATTTATTTATGAACAAACACAGAGAACTCAAGGGAAGACAGACTATGCAAGTCAGAAGGCACATAAGCATAACAAATTGCGAACATTAGCTATCTCAAAGACAGGGCTATCCACATTGCTACAGGCTATCTCAAAGACAGGGCAATCCACATTGCTACATTCCACACTGCAAAAAGTATCATGTTAACCCAAGATTATATGTCGGCTTTGCAATGAAAATATCTTATTCAAAATCTGTAGAAAGATGAGAGATAACAAACGTAAATAGAAACAGTGAATTCTATAGTGTTCGTTGATTTTAAGATTAAGTTATTATAAATTGCACAATATTTTTATATACTTTAGCCCTTAATTGAAGTTAAAATTTAAATAAGAATGGGAAGAAAATGAAACTGCTAGTTATTCAGAACATCAATATATAGATGCTGGTAGGTCCTGGGAGATTCTTGTTAATTAAAATACTTAGAAGCTAGATTCTTTGTTAGTGGTAATCAAATAACCAAGTATATTTAAAAGAAACCAACTGTTCTGTAGATTGGAATATAAAAAAATCTTAGAAATAAGCTTTCATTTATAGAATAAAATAAAAATACTTACAACAAGGAATAGACTGAATTGGTCCAAGCTCTGGGAAGGTCACAAGAAGAGACATCCCTGGAAGATCACTTTGGTTTGAATGTTTGGTAGTTTGGTCAGCCCAAGCCACCACCTTTTTTCTCTCTACTAAACTTTTAATATCTTTGAAGTAAGAATCAAAAGCAGCATTTGACAGGCCAGTTTCTTTCAATCTCCAATACTGTTTTTTTTTTTTTTTTTTTTTTTTTTTAGGGCTGGAAGCAAAGCATTCAATAAACTACAAACAAGATGACAAGAAAAGAGAGATCTCTGTTATAAACACACTACTGTAGTTTCTTTGGTACAACAGGCAAAGTATTACAGTATCACTAAAATGATTTCCTATGTAACTTTACTTGGTAAATTCTCTAAGCCTGCACCAAGTCTATGTGAGGCCAAACTGTCCTTTATAAAAAACTCTCTCTGTTGACTCTCTCCCTTAATACCCATTAAAATGTTAATATTAGCTTTTTCACAATTCAAATTTGTCTTGTAGAAAATTGAAAATATTAATATTAGTTTTTTTCACAATTCAAATTTGTTTTGTAGGAAATTGAAAATATTAACATTAGTTTTTTCACAATTCAAATTTGTTTTGTAGGAAATGTTCTACAGTAGTCCTGGTAGTTTCTATGTGATCCTGCGAGTCTATACCCAGCTGAATCCCTGTCATTTTCTAAGCCCACAGCCTCTATGTCTCACCTCATGGCTTCTTCTTCACAGTCCATGAAGTTAGACTTACAACACTTGCATCATTATCAAATGTGGATATTTTGGTATATGACATATACACTACAGTATAGTAACTACACAAAGATAGAAGGTGAGTGTGGGAAAGGCCTGGGGATCTGAGGAGGGGAGGACAGCTACAGCTCATAGATTTATAGATCTCTGAACTTTTGGCAGCTGTACTGTTCTGAAGAGTAAGATTACTAGGTCTGAAAGTACAATGAAAGATTTACTTTTGATGTTCAGAGTATTCCCATAGTTTCAAGATTGGAAGTGACAAGTGTTTCACTATACTTAAAGTGTGAATTTAAGCAACAGACAGACATTATGCAGATTGCCTACTTTCTTGATAAAGTCTGAAATTGTCATCTGTCAGACAGAACTTGAAAGACCTAGGCCTCAGGTCTTTCGCTCTGAGAGACCCCCGTCACCAAGACACTGAGACCAGGTATTCGGATGCAACAGCAAGAGGCTTTATTCTTCCAAACGGGTACCCGGACGACAGCGTCTCCCTGGAGGACTGCCATCCGGTGGTCTAGGGATTGGGGTTTTTATAGGGGTTCAGAGCAGGAAGCAAGGTTTACAGAAGCGAGAAGCATGGTTACAGGGCTCTAATTGGACAATTCAAATAAGGCCAGGTTCAACCTAGGGTCAACACCCTGTTCCAGGAAGGTGCTGGGGCAGTCTCTATTGTTCTTTGGATCACCTGGTATTTTTCTGGGTACTTTCCGTCCCCCGCCTGGGGCCAGGTGCACTGTTTTGGCACTATCTTGGACCTGCTCAGGGGCCCAGTATTTGTCCAGCCGTGCAAAACAACTCTGCTGAGCAAAATAACTCTGTTGAACAAAACACCTGTGCTGAACAAAACAACTCGGCTAAGCTGGGGTCTTTCATTTCCCCATTTTCTTTATACATGGAATGGAATCTTCCATTCACTATTATCTTAGTTTAACTCGGTCTCCTGTCTAAGTTGGTGATACTGTTGAGTTAGAACCATAGCCTGGACTGTGATAGATAACCCTGGGCCATGGCTCAACGAGGACACAAAAATCTCTGGTTTGATTGAGGACCTGAGCCGATATGCAAGGGATCAGTCCCATGTTGCAGGCCTACTGGGTCCCGTTCGGGCCTGTAAGCCAATAGTTCCCAGGGTGTACCCGGAGGGTCTTATTATAAAGGGCCTGATGGGTAAGAGGAACTGTCCCTAAACAAAGTCCCTTGCCTGATACTTCGGACAGGGTCAGCTTGTTTTGGGTGCCCTGTGAGCAAAGTTGAGGAACTGAGGTGTGGTTGGAAAGGTTTTTAATCACAGCAACCCCCTCATAGTAAGGGGGTGCTGAGCTCAAGCACAGCCAGCATTCCTGGAACAGGGTGTAATTGGCACTTACTGTGATATAGTCCCAGCCAGAGGAGGGCTTCCAATGGTCCTGGCCAGTCGTCTCACAGTCCCAGGACTTGCAATAGAAGTCCGAACCTCCCCCACAGTAGCGGTATGCCCGGGGTCGGTGTGATCTGGGACAGACATAAAAGGTTACATCTTTGAGCTGGCTCCTCCAATTGGGAGTTGCGGCAGCCCCCCCAGGAGACCCCAGCTCGCCCTCCTTTGGACACCATTCGTCCCTCAGCGGGGCATGCCTGCGGGGCCGCAGAAGCAGCGCCAGCCAGAGTTCCTTGGATACTGAGAAAAAGTTTGGTAGAACTCGAAGCGGCCTTCAGAGGCGAGAGTGGCGCTATGGAGTCAGCTCCATGCACGACATGGACAGGGAACCGCTCTCTGAGGCAGAGGCTCCAGGACACTGTGTGTTTGTGCTTTCCCATGAGAACTTACAGTAAGTAGTCAAAGCCTCTCTTTTTCGATAAAAGAAAAATATATCTTTCTGAATGGATGCTGGAGAAATGTCTTTTTCCTGCTGGCTCAGATTTAACACAAAAGTGGCATCCGATCAAACAGCATACCGCTCCTGTGAGCCCCCATTTAACATTTTTGATACGTTTGATCCATCACTGTTGTCTTTGAAGCTACTGCACAGGTCAATCCATTGTATAAACTGGGACTAAAGTTAGCCCTTGGGATGATGGAAATAAGTGGAGATGGTTCTGCAATTCTACAAACGAATTGTGACTCAGAAGAGGATTCAACCACCCTCTGTCTGCAGTCATGGAGGCAGAAGCAGGGCCAGGGGTAGCCCCCTTCAAAGTCCCACCCTGGCGCTCCTGTTGCCAGCTTACACAAGTATGGGTACAGTTCTGGGTACCAAGTCCAGAGGGCATGCGTTCCAGAGACAGACCAGACGATGTCCCCCTGACTGTTTAGGACCTCCCAAGTTAATGACTTGGGAGCGTGGGGACTGGAAGAAGTCGTCTTATTGGCAAAATAAAGGAAAACTAGAAGTGTGAAAGTCTTATCTTTAAAGGGTTTGGGGTACGGTGGGCTTTCCATCTCGTGGCCTGGTTCGATTCTGGAACGGAGGTAACCAATTTGACGTGGGCGGCGTGAATCCAGTGAGCGATGCTGTCTACTTTCAGTGCCGTTGGGGTGGTTAGTAGCATGACAAATGGTCCCTTCCACCGCAGTTCCAGGTTCTTTAATTGATGCCGTTGAACCCAAACCGAATCTCCCACTTGGAATCGGTGAGGTATCGTTAGTTGGTCCGCCTGCTCTTGGTAGGCACCTGCAAGGAATTGCCAAATCTCCTTCTGGACAATCTGTAGCGCCTGCAAGTGATCTGGAAAGGGGAGGCTATCAGCAAGGGATGGGAGGTAAGGATTCAAGAGGCTGGCCGCCGGGGGAGGCGCCCCATAAAGAATCTCAAAGGGGGTAAGTCCATGTGGTCCATGTGTGTTTCGGGCTCGATACAAAGCCGGGGTAGCAGGGTCACCCAGTCTCTAGTGCCAGGTGCCAGCGTTAATTTGGTTAAAGTCTCCTTTATAGTTCTATTTACTCTTTCTACTTGACCTGAACTCCTGGGGTTATATGCGCAATGCAGTTTCCAATTTATCCCCAGTGCTTTGGCCACTGACTGACTTACCTGGGAGATGAAGGCGGGTCCGTTGTCTGAGCCCAGAATATGTGGTATCCCATAGTGGGGGATGACTTCCTCTAACAGTTTCTTTGCAACCTCCCTCGCAGTCTCATGTTTTGTCGGGTAAGCCTCTACCCAGCCTGAAAAGGTATCTACAAAAACCAACAGATACCTGTATCTATAGAGCCCAGGTTTTACCTCTGTGAAGTCGATTTCCCATTGAGTTCCGAGTCGGTTGCCCCGGGCACGGGCTCCACGGGGCACCCTGTTGTGTCCTGAATTAACCTGGGCACAAATGTCACAACTGGCTGTGACTTGCTGGAGAATCTTGTCTTTGCCCAGGAACAGTTGTTTCTCCTCTTCTTTATCTACCAGCATTTTTATTTTCTTCTGACCCAAATGGGTCATCCTGTGTAGGCATTAAATTAGAGCCTTGGTTTGCTGTGTGGGCCAGATTGGCTTTCCCTGGTGGACCCATAGTCTGGAGATGGGGTCATAGGTGGCCCCCATTTTCTTGATCAGCTCTAGATCCTCTTGACTATATGTGATTGCCAGTGGGGGTTCATCTTCGGGGTTGGCTCTGACCGGGAAGGCCTCAGCAGACTCCCTCACCGCCGCCTCTCTTGCTGCTTGATCTGCCAAGCGGTTGCCCCGGGCCTTGATGTTGTCTCCTTTCTGATGGCCTGGGGTTTGAATTATGCTCAGGGCTTCTGCCATGCGGAGGGCCTGGGCCAGGGCAATTAACTCTGTCCTCTGAGCCGACGTTCCCGGCGGCAATGTTTCTGCCCAGATCACCTCTGAGGTGGTGGTAACTGCAGCTCCTGCCTTTCGCAACCCATTGTGTACAAAGCTGCTCTCAGGTGTAGTCCGGAGAGGGGCTGATCTGTCAGGTCGGGGCGTGTCCCATGTACTTCTGATAGGATCTGGATGCAATCATGGGGGTCGGGATCCCCAGGGAGGGGGAGCAAAGAGGCCGGATTAAGCACTACCGGGGATCCATAGGTGATTCGTTCTGAGTCCAGCAATAAAGTCTGATAATGTGTCACTTGGGCGTTGGAGAGCCATCTTCCTTGGGGGTTGCTTCACCAGGGACTCCACCACATGCGGGGCAAACACCATCACCGGCTGGCCCAATGTTAACTTCATAGAGTCCTTGAGCAAGAGGGCGATGGCCGCTACCATCTTGAGGCACGGTGGCCATCCGGCAGCAACTGGGTCCAATTTCTTCGACAGGTAGGCCACTGGTCGTCGCCCGGGCCCCAATTTCTGTGTCAAGACCCCCTTCGCATATCCCTGTTTCTCATCGTTAGCCAGATGTACCTTGCACTCAGTGGTCCACTGGTAGGATTTTCTTCCAGTTGCCCCTTGGACCCACGCTGTCTTCTCACTCAGGGGTCCCGGTTGGCGGGTGAGAACCGAATGCTGGGCGCCGGTATCGACCAGAAAGGTGGCTGGCTGCCCCCCCACTTGAAGGGTTATCCGGGGTTCAGGGGGGGCTCCTGACCCTGACCTCCCTAGTCTTCTAGGTTTAAGAGGGATGTCTGCGCCGGCCTGGGCCTACTCGGGCCCCTAGGTCTCTTGGGGCAATCTTTTATCCAGTGGCTCCTTTCCTTGCAGTAGGCACATTGATCTCGATCTACCGCTGGGGCTCTCTTTTCCCGTTCTCCCCGGTTTCTGGCTACTCTGTCTCTGACCTGCTACTACAGTGGCCATCATTTTACTAAGATCTCTGTTGTGTTTCCTATCTCTCTGGGCCTCTCTCTCTTCTGTTTCTCTCCTCAACCTCTCCTCCTTCTCTTCCTGTGTCTCTCTAACTTCGTTTAATATCTGGAGCCGACTGCCAGATAAAAGACATGATAAGGTAAGAGGCCTGGCTCGGATCCTCGGGGTCATATGGGGTATGTACCCAGTAGGCATCCTTCAGACGTTCCATGAACGTAGATAGATGTTCCTCCGGTCCCTGAGTGACTGACTTGACCTGGGCCAAATTGGTGGGCTTTTTACCTGCCCCTAGGAGACCCGCTACAAGCAACTGGCGATAGAGACGTAGGCTGGCCCTACCTGCAGCCGTGGTGAAGTCCCACTAGGGTCGCTTCAAGGGGAAGGCCTCCTCAATTTCAGCCGGTATCTGGGTGGGGCGTCCATCGTCGCCTGGTACCTGTTTCTGGGCCTCCTGGAAGACCCTCTGCCTCTCCTCAGAGGTGAGGAGCACCTGTAAGAGCTGCTGACAGTCATCCCATGTGGGCTGCTGGGTAATTAAGACAGATTCAATAAGACTAGTCAGCTTGGAGGGATCCTGCGTAAAAGAGGGGTTATTGTTCTTCCAATTATAAAGGTCTGAGGCGGAGAAGGGCCAATATTGGGGGCGACCATCGTTCCCAGTTCTCAGAGGGAGGGCCTGTGACGACCACGGGGGTTCCCTTCGACCTCTAATCCGACCCGCTACCGGAGAGAAACCGGGGTTCTCAGGGGATGCTTCCTGTCCCCGCGGAGGATCTACCTCGGAGGAGGGGGCCCACCTGCCATCGCAGACTGGCCCTCCAGTCCCTGTTCTCCATAAGGAGGGGGGTCCTCAGTTAGGAGATCAATAAGAGGGCCCTGATCGGATGGCAGGACCGGGGGACATTTTTTCTTGTCCTCCGTTTGTTTGACAAGGGCAGGGTAGAGGGCAACGGGAGAGGTAGCAGGAGGGGCAGTTGGGACTATGGCGGGGGGCTGGCAAGGGAGGTAGGATCGGAGGGGAAACGGGAGAGAGGAAGGATTTTACCCGTAATGGCGGGTCTACCACCAGCGACTCCAAGGTGATGATATATGAAACCCGATCCGGGTGTCTGCCCGGTTCAGGATTTATCTTAACCTGCCGAATAATGGAAATGTTAAAAGTACCATCCCCAGGCCACCCAACTGAAAAGGTCGGCCACTCGGAGGTACAGAAGGTCTGCCATTTGCCTTTCTTGACGTCCACAAAGTTGTTGTGGGCCACACCGCGGACCTCCTTGAAATGCTGTAAAGTCAAACTTAAAGGGGTGACCAGAGTCTGGCCCATAATTTCTCCCAAAGAGAATGCCAATGCCTTTACTGAGCAGGTTCAATATATACACCCAGCCAGGGAAGGAAAAACACAAACTCAGAAAAAAACAGGAACTGGACTAGGGGCAATAAGATGTCAAGTGTAAATTCCCTTCCTGGAGCATCATCCTTCAACAGGATGTTTTGTTCTCAGAAAAACTGCAGATTGTTACTTTAAAGAATGTTCCTTTGCACATGGAAAGTCTCAGCCAGGGCACAGTAGCCCTTCAGGGTACTACAGGAGATGACTCCAACAAAACCTCAAGAAACTGTGAGTGCTGAGTTTCCAAAGTGCTCCACAAACATCACTGTTTGCTGACATCAAGCATATTCTGTCCCCACTGTAATTCTTTTCTAAAGCTACACTCTCACATAGACCAGGAGGGTCTCAAATTCATAGCAATCCTCATATTTCTGCCTCCATCATGCAAGAGTTAAGGCAAATCCCATCATTTCTGGCTGTTAACAGGACTATTGAAATTGTATTTGTTCACTCTCTTCAGACTGTCCTACACCTTTCCAATTTGCTGATTTTAAGAACTCAGGCACTACGTTAATAGTGAATTTTTAGGAATGAGAAATCTAAGCCTTAGTAATGTTACATAATTCCTACAAAGATTATAAGGTTATATTGTTAAAATAAGCAGAATTGAAGACTGTATCCAAAGTTTACTGAGTAGTAACAAGTGATGGAATTTGCTGTAGCTCATATCCACAGTGTGTGTGGAGTTGAGTGTTAGGTCCCTTTTACAGAAAAATTAGGATTAGCCATTTTAAAAAGACTGAATCTCCCAATCCAAGAAGAAGGGAGATCTTTTAATTTTCTAGTGCTTCCTCCATGTATTTCTTCAGTGTTTTGAAGTTTTCATTGTACTGGTTTTTTATTTTTGAATGACAGCATGAAGAGACAAGAATCTCTCATTTTAGAGAACCTCAAAGCAATGCCTACCTAAGAAGCTGTTAATTATATTATTATTATTATAAAAATATGACAAAAGAAACTATGCCACACTTTTTAGGAACATCATAAATTGAAAGAATTTGAGAAGAAAAATGCTGTTAGTGAGCAGTACAGTCAATATAAGAACATATTCATTTTCTACTGATCTCAGTGTCTTTCTTTAGTGTTTTAAAGTTTTCATTGGGCAGATCCTTCATTTTCTTGGTTATGTTTACTCCTAGTCTTTATTGTTCAAGGTTTTTATGAATGAGACTGACTTGAATCCTTCTTGTTCAGTGTATCTGTTACTGGAGCTAAAGGAAGGCTGCTGAATTCGTGTGTTTATTTTCTATCCCTCTGTTTCCCAGGTTATGAGAGTTATTTTGGTAAAGTCATTAAGTTCTTTCACTTACAACATTTGTAAACAGGGAAACTTTGACTTTTCTTATTTTCATCCCTTTTTAATGCCTAGTTCAGGCTTCATGCACGATAGTTAGCAGTAGTGCAAAGAATGGGCACCTTTGTCTTATCTCTCTGATCTTAGAATGCTTTGGTTTTCGCCATTTCAATATATATATATAGATAGAGAGAGAGAGAGAGAGAGAGAGAGAGAGAGAGAGAGAGAGAGAGGGAGGAGCCAGCCCTAGTAATTTAAGCTTTATTTCCTCAGGAAAATGTCTGTTCAGTAACATCTCTAATCGTTGGCTGTTTTTGGTAACAGCCCCATGGGTATCTGGATCCAACCCTGTTAGTAGCTCTAAGCACTGACCCACAAGGGCTGCCTGCCTCAGTTTACCCGCCACATGGATGCCAATGTCGGTCATCAGCAATGGTAAAAAATAGTTTACTAATAATTTAGAAGGAAATTGAATGTCAGCCTAATTTTCTGTGTATTTTCTTGAATGTATTACTGCACCACATGTGTTCCTTGTGTTCATGAAGAGATGGACCACCCAGAACTGCAACTGCAGTCATGGACAGTTGTGAGGAAAATTACTTTTTCATTTGTAAAACAAAACACTGAACAAATAAGGCTCCCACCAATGCCATTAATATACAAAAAGAAAATGTAGCTTTTAATTTCTTACCTTTTTATACCTGAAAGAAAAAAACATGACAATGCCTTTTTTGGGGGGGGGGGTGGGTTACTGGAGTCTCTGTCATTAGGGACTATTATGTTATTTAAAATCATTAACATACTGGTAAAAAAGAAGAAAGGCTAAAATTGTTTTCTTACATAATATGTATTTAATATGTGGAAATCATAGAATTGACTTGAAACACTCAATCTTTCTATAAATATACAAGAATTGACTATCCATTAAGAACTAGAACTCACTTAGCTTCTCCACTCCTGCCTTCATAACTACAGGAAGCAATTTCAGCTTTTGAAAGAAAGACTCAATTCAACATCTTTATTTAGAACCTGAAGTCTCCCCTACTGATGAATCTGGTGTATCTGAATTAAAATAAGATTTAATCATTATGTTAAAATTTATTTTCCTTAAAATTTATTAAAGAAATATGGCTTCTATTATTTTCAGGAACACATTTTTAAGTTTCAAACACCTACATGAACTGCAATTTTTTCTATAATTAGTAGAAAAACTAGTAAAATTCTTTTTTTAACTGTTCAGCAATAGTTAAGATAAAAACATGTCACAATAAACTCAAACTGTTTTATCCTATTATCTTGTAACATACATTCCCTGGGGTCGGCAAGGATGAAAGTGGTGAGGGAGATGGAGTCTGTCCCCCTTACCTTAGGAGAAGCATGCAGCTCACTGTAATAGGAAAACAGTGAACAGACAAGAAGTTTCTATAGAACTTAAAACTAATATGTTACAGAAATTTCAACTTTCTGCCAGCCATTTGATTAAACAGTAACTTACTAATCTTTTTTAGAAAATTTGGTTTCCTATTCCTCATATCCAGAAACTAAGCCAGTGTAACTAGATAATCTCACCTATAGACTACATCCATGCATGCGCACACATAGATACGCAGAGTATGTAAATATCTCATATACTATAACGAACCTCAAGGGTTTTCTTTTATACATATCAGGTGAAAACAGTCCAGATGCTCAGCCCATTTGCTTTTTCTTTATTTTCTGTCTCAATCTTCTTTATTATGGGATTTCTAAAGAATAAAAGAATTTAAGTTAATGTATCTGACTTGAAAGCTTAAACTACAAATTCGCTGTTACTTACTGTTTCTCATCTAAGTTCTAGAAAGCTAAACCATAAACATTATATTTGTTTGAGCAAAGGATAATTCTTGTCCAAACTAAAGACATGAACATTTTCTTTGTTTTCTTGTTTTTCATCTATTTTCAAAATAGGCTCTAAATTTTCTACCATTTCCATGGTCTTCTACTGACATTTATCAAGTACTGAAATTACAAGAACACAAAGGCACATCCACTGGTGTTCTGTAACTTTCTCTACAAGATTAACTAGAACCTATCATCTATAACATAGGAGTTGTCATTTATTTACTATGTGAATAGCATATGTTTTTCATAAAATGAACAATACGTTTTTCCTGAGCATCTGCTCCTGGTTTTGCATTTGCTTTTTATAGAAGCCGTTTTCTAACACATTAAACCCTATACCACCACATATAGGATTGAAGTCCTGTATTCAACCACAAATCAGCTGGCTTGTGGGGAGCAGACAGAAGGTGACTATCATCCTTGCAGCCATCTTGAGCCATCTACCCTGACAAGAGGCTTCATTACAACAGCCTACAACAGCTGAGCACACTCTGATAACATCTTGGTTTAGATACCCAGGGTCTTTTCTTGGGTGTGTGAGATTAAAGGTGTGTGACTTAAGGGTGTGACTTAGAGATCAGATTTAGAGACAAGACCTAAAGACATGGCTTACAGGTGTGACTTAGAGGCGTGGCTTAGAAGTGAGACATAGAAAAGGCGAGAGGCAGACAGAAGAAATTATTATTAAGAGTAGGAATTAGGAGAGTACAACTTGGAGTACAATTATGAGTTAGATTATGGGTAGGAATTCGGCAGAGTAGGAATTAGGCATTGAGGAAGAAGACACTTGGACTAGAGAACTCAGAAGAATTATCAGTTATTAGGTACTTGGCACTTGGAGGAAGAACAGAGAATTAGGCATTAGAGTCTGGACAGGGACACTCAGGCCACGCCCACACCATCCTCCGGCCACGCCCATAATGACATCACCGCACAGAGTGACAGGTCAGCTGGAGGCCTTTAGCATAGGTCTTAGGGCAGCTCAGGGCAAAGGATGGTGTTGAAAGCTGATTTGCATAAATTAGGTTAAATTATAATACAGCTCAGGGCAAAGGATGGGGCTGAAAGGAGCTGATTTGCATAAATTAGTTCAAATTATAATACAGCTCAGGGCAAAGGATGGGGCTGAAAGGAGCTGATTTGCATAAACTAGCTTAAATTATAATACAGCTCAGGGCAAAGGATGGGGCTGAAAGGAGCTGATTTGAATAAATTAGGTTAAATTATAATATAGCACAGAGCAAAGGATGGGGCTGAAAGGAGCTGGTTTAAATAAATTAGGTTAAATTATAATGCAGCTCAGGGCAAAGGATGGGGCTGAAAGGAGCTGATTTGCATAAATTAGCATAAATTACAATAAAGCTCACAGAACTCAGGAACTGTAAACTCTATAGCCACTGAAACCTCCCACCACAGCCTGACTCCGCCCACTTCCCTCATCCAGGCTCCTCACACATGCACACCAAGGCCACGCCTTTTGCATAACCCCACCCACACACGCCAACAGGAAAACAGTGTAATAAGTCCTCACCCAAACAGGCCTGGACCCACCCACAACACTCACACCGACTCCTCCCACACTTAACAGGCCACGCCTACTCCATAAACCCCGCCCACACGCATAAAAAGATCTCAGAATCTGTAAATACTAACCAGATTCCCTGGCTCCGCCCACAGTGCCTGACCCCGCTCATTTACATCGACCTGACTCCTCCCACACTCAGGTCACCACAGCCACGCCCCATAAACCCCACCCACCCAGGAACTGTAAATAAAGTGGAATTTACACTGACCCCGCCCCCCGCGCTGGCCCCGCCCCCGGCTGGCCCCGCTCCGGCCGCCATGTCTCCTGCGGGCCCCACGTTCCTGCCTCGGCCTCGGCCCAGTTCGGAGCCGCAGGAGACACGAAGCCGGATAGAACCGGATCCGCGCGGCCCGGGGTGGGCGGAGCCTCGACTCACCGTCGCTAGGCCCCGCCCACCGCTTCCGTCCACGCCGCCGCACCCGCGGACATGCCGCCGCCGCCGCTGCCGAGGGCGTCTGTGACGCACTTCCGCTTCTGGGGAGGGCGGGGCTGCCCCTCCGGAAAGGAGGCGAGGCCCTTCCACCCGGAGACGCGGCGCCGCTTCCGGTTCCCGGGCTCCCGCGAGGGCACTTCCGGTCAGGCTCACCTCTGACCCTGCGGGACGGAAGCAACGCTGTTTCCGGTAACCGGGGGCGTCCGCGACCCGCGGCCGTCACCCCCCCCCCGTCCCCGTCGCAGGGTGTGACGTCACCGCGCCCTGCTGGAGGCCGTACCGGGATCCCCGCGGCTCCCGCCGACCCCGTCGCGCTCTCCATGACGTCACAACCGGCGATCGGGACCCGCTCCGGCCCACGGCGGCGTCTCCACAAAACCCTGGTGGCGCCGATCGATCCCGTGATTCCCTGCGGTTCCCGCCTACACGGTCGCGCAGACCGTGACGTCACAGCCAGCGACGAGGACCCGCTCCGGCGCAAGGCAGCGGCCGCGCGATTCCCCGAGGTCAGTGGCGACGGCGCGCGATCGCGTGATGCCCCTCGGCGCCCGCCGACCTCTTCGCGGGTTTCTGACGTCACAGGGAGCGCGACTGAGTCCCGCGAACCCGACCGCGTCCTGTCCGCGGCCGCACCAGGATCTTCATCGCCGCCACCGCCGCGGACCCTGGAGGCGTCGCACTGCCCGTGACGTCACAGCCGGCGACGCGGCGGCAATCGACCCGGTGATTCCCCGTGGAGGCTTCGGCCCTGTCAATACTAATCAGTTATCAATAATCGTGCTAATCAATAAATCGTGGCGCAAGCCTTTGTTCCAGCACTCGAAAGGCAGAGGCAGGGGCATGACGGTGATGGGATGATGATGACAGTCAGTAATCGTGATAATCGGTAATCAGTACTAATCAATGACGAATAATCGATGCTAAAAATGATCAATAACCATGATAACCAATGATCGATAATCAGCAGTTACTGCTAATTGATAATCAATACCGATCAATAATCGATAATCAATTATCGATAATTAATGATCAATACGGATCCATAATTGACGACAGCTGTCAATGCAAATCAATTGTCAACTTGGGAGGATCCTAATATAAATGTAAATATAAAATGTGCAACGAAATACGGAAATAAAATTATAATGAAGTAAAATGCAAAGTATAAAATATGAGATAAAATGAATGAAAATATAAAATTAAATACGAAAAAAATCTAAATAAGATATGAATATAAAATATAACGAATAAAACTGTAGTAAAGTAAATAAAAATGGAATAAAATAACGTATAAATATAAAATTAAGTAAACAAAATAAATAAAAATATAAAATAAAATATAATATAACAAATAAATAAAATATAAAATACAAAACAAGCTATAGAAAGACAAATTATTATTATTTATTATCAATATTATGACGTACGGTGAAGCACAGTTTGTCAAACAGCGTCTGACAGGAAGTGACGCATGTAGTATAATATTTTACATCATTTTAAAACAATTTACTTTTATTTTTATATTTTATATTTAATGTGTTTTATATTTTATTTTGATTTTATATTTATATTCATAGCATGTTTCCTACTTGTTTAAATTTTATACTTTATATTTTATTATATGTTTTAAAGATTAAATTAATTTCTTTTATATTTTGTTTTAATTTATATTTATTTTCTATTTTATATTTTATATTTACATTATATTTTACATATATAATTTTTATATTTTATATTTAAATTTACATTTTACTTTATTTTTTTATTTTATATTTTATATTTAATATATTTTGTATTTTTTATTTAATATTTTATATTTATGTTTTGTATTTTACATTTTATATTTTAAATTTTAGTTTATTTCATATTTTATTTAATATTTATTTCTTATTATATGTATATAATATATCATATATATATAATTTATGATATTTTGTATTTTATATTTAATGTTATATTTTATATTATTTTATATTTTACTTTACTTTTAGTTTTTTATTTTCTATTTTCTATTTTGTTTTAAATTGTGTTTTTTATTTTCATTTACATATATATTATATTTATAGTTTGCATCTTATATTTTATTATATATTTAAATTTTATTTTACACGTTATATATTATGTTTTATATTTTATATTATTTTCTATTTTATTTTGCTTTCATTTTTTAATTTTATATTTTATATTTTATTTACTTTTTATTTTATTTTCATTATATTTATATTATATTTTATACTTATGGTTTATAAGTTACATTTCATATTTATTATATATTTTAATTTTAAATTATAATTTTTATATATTTACATTTAATTTAATATTTTCTACTATTTAATTTTTTCTTTACTTTTTTATTTTATATTTTATATTTTATATTTGATTTATTTTATATTTTATTTTATTTCATATTTTATATTTATGTTTTATATTTTACATATATTTGAAATTTTAAATTTTGTTTTATTTCATTTTATATTTTATATTATTTATTTCATATTAATATTCATATTATATTGTATGTTTTAGTTTGTATTTTATATTATTTTCCATTTTAATTTACTCTTTTTAATTTTGTATTTTAAATTTTATATTACCGAATTTTACGTGTCGTTTTATTTTATTTTTATTTTATATCTTATATTTATACTTACATTATAATTATTATCGATGTTTTATGTTTAATATTTTTTCTATTGTAGTTTAATTTAATTTTTAATTTTATATTTTAGAATTTATATTCTATGTATTTTATATTTTATTTTTATTTTTATATTTTATGTTTTATAGTTGATGCATCTGATTGATGAATTCGGAGATGCGGCTTCATCATCTCTATTGATTTTCCGATGATTTATTTCCCAGCCGACACAACACGGAGCCAAAACCATAAGGGACGAGGTAAGGCCCTGAGACCCTGGCGGACAGGGGTTGTCCAAGGCAGGTGGCAAAGAAAGCACTGGAAATTATTGATTAATAATAATTAGTTATTATTTCAGGGGGAGTCCTGCGAATTTATACACATATCTGAATTTTTGTTTATTATACACATATTTATATATATTACAGACACATATATATTACAGACATATTTATATATGTTACAGACATATTTATATATATTACAGACATATTTATATATATTACAGACATATTTATATATATTACAGACATTTATATATTACAGATATATTTATATATATTATACACATATTTACATATATTACAGATATAATTATCTATATTATAGACATATTTATATGTATTGCAGACATATTAATATATATTTCAGACATATTTATATATATTAGACATTTATATATGTTATAGCCATTTACATATATTACAGCCATATATATTACAGATATATTTACATATATTACAGACATATTTATATATATTACAGACATACTTATATATATTACAGACATATTTATATATATATTGCAGACATATTTATATATATTACAGACATATATATATTGCTGCAGACATATACATTAGACATACTTATACATTATAGACATATATATATTTGACATATTTATATATATTAACATATTTATATATATTGCTGTAGACATATGTTAGACATACTTATGCATTATAGACATATATATTAGACATATTTATATATATTACAGACATATTTATATATATTATAGACCTATAATGTGTACGATAAACAGATATTCAAATATGTGTATAAGAAACAAATATTCAGATCCATGTGCCGTAATATAAATATGTCGATGAGATACGAATGTTCAGAGATGTGCATAATATATACTAATATGTAAATATATGTAATGTGCATAATATATATATAAGTATGTAAATATATAATGTATATAATATATATAAATATATAAATACATATAAATACTTTTCTAACCATAGGTTGGCATTACTGGAAATAAAAGGTACGTGAAGAAATAATTCTATCTTTTAATGATGAAGAACTATTTAATTCACTTTAATTTAATTTTTTAAATTAAAATTAATTTAATTAATTTAGTTTAATGATCAAGAAGGAAAGAAACTAATTTAATTTTTAATTTTTAAATTTCAATAGGGAATGCTGGGTAATGTTGGGAGAAGGGAGACGAGGTGTGCAGGAAGAGATGATCTTAGCATCCACAGGCAGACTTAGTCAGGACAGAGGTAAAGCTGCCTCTGGTGTTTAGTACAGTGCTAGGGGAAAACTGTGATCATTGCATCTGGGATAACAGACAGTGTGGTAGATCTATAGAAAGCTTACCTGTGTCCTGGCAGGTAAAGCATGTGGTTGAACAGGGACTGTCTGCCCAAGTGGGGCTGAGACACAGGGATGAGGCAGGAAAGGAAGGGCAGGTGGGCATTGTCTATCTTACCTATAAGATGATGCACAGGGGGAGAGGCAACTTCCACTGGTATTCTGTCTCAGAGTAAGTGCAACTGATATTAGGATCTGCAGTAACAGATAGTGAGGCAGGTCTTTGGACAAAGTACCCTTTCTATTGCCATGCATGGCTTGTGGTTGAACAGGAGCATTTTTCAATAATAAGGACCTCAGGCCAAAGATGAGTTTGTAAACCCCAATCAATTCTGTTTCTGAGAGTGCACAAAGTCCACTTGAGCAAACATCCTATGACAATCCCCCCTTGTCAACAGCCAGTCAAGGTACAACTGCAGGGTTAAGCTACATATAAGATAATTAATACACCTTACAGAGGAAAAGTTAGTCTACCCATCATGTTTGCCAGATGATTTTGCCCCTTGATTGGTTCCTGCAGATTATCCCAGACATGCAGCTTTTAAAATATTAAGTTGCTGCCCTGTATGTTAATGCCCCAATCTTGCTGTAACTACAATAAATACTCAGCCCCTCTAGACTCTCAGTTTTGATCTCATGTGAGGCTGACTGGTGAGAATCCTTATTACAGAGCTCATAATAAAGACCTCCATGTGTTTGCATTACAATAGGCTACTTGTTCGTCTTTGGGGTCTCTGTGACTTGGACATAACATCTTAGTGCATTGACCCAAGACCCTCAGGACTCCCAACTAAAGGATTGAAAGGCCGGTTGTTAATATCCACCATTGTTTTTGGGTCAGTGGCTTGTCTGCCAGATTTGAGATAGTGTGCCTTGGTTTTCAGGTTTTTCTTGAGTATTGTGGAGGGAGATGACTAAATTGAACATGGAACCCTGCTACAGTGGATACGCTGGAGAGTCGCAGCCCCAAAGTGCTTCGAAGATGTTCCAGAGCCTGGTATAGTGGACGGTGTTTCTCTGGTCTTAATTTCTGGGAAGGTTAGAGCAGACTTAAAACCCTGACAGGGCTCACACTTGCCATCCTGTCTTCATTTTTCTCCTTTGTCCAAGTGGAAGAATCTGCTGGGTGGACTTTACCGCCCCCTTGAGGCTGTCTATTTTGGCTGTGGAAGTTTGTCATTCTCTCACTGAGGAAATGAGACAGACTCCATCCTAATCGATTTATTTACCAGCCCCACACCTTGGGTTAAATCCTTCTTAACAACAGGACCTAGACCCATTGACTAGTCCATGACAGAGAGCTCTTCCAGACAGCATCAATGGCAAAATCAGGCTCTGCCTACCTTATTTTACAGGGTGGAAAGACAAAGACCTCATTTCCCACCTCTTGAACTACCCTCTATGCAGTTCATATGTGACTCTGTAGTTTTGAACTTGGAGCTGTCATAAGATGGGAGGTTGTTCTTCATTGATTGTCACAAATTTATCATATCTTCCTTGGGTCAGAGATCCTGTCCTTTGTTGGTGGTCATTTGTGTTGTGTGAGACAATCTGCTTTTCTGTCCACCTTCCAGCTGTTTTAGCCTCCTCTTTGGTAGCACTGGCCTGGGAACCCAGGGTTAAAGAAACTCACCCCAGGTCAGCACAGCCTCTGAGCTCCCCATTCCAGTGTATCCTTCCCTGCTGTGAGCCCGGTGCCCTCCCTATTTTGTCCTTGCTCAGCCACAACTCCAAGTTCCTCATGGGGTGACAGGAGCTCCTGTAATTGATATGGTTAAATCATTGGTTTGTGCTGTAACAACTTCCTCATTTATTATTTTGTCTGTGTCATAGTTGTTTTCAGTTCTCAGCATTTCAGAGCTACAGTCATCTGAAGGAGCCTCAGTAGAGGGCATGTCCTCATCAGAATAGCTGGTTGCTATGTCTGTGAGAGATAGTGTTGATGATTGATTAGGAAGGCTCTTCCACTGAGGGTGGCAATATCCCTAAGCAAGTGGTACTGGGCTGGATGAGAGAGCAGGCTAAGCTTGAGACAGTGACCAAGCAAGAGAGCAAGGCAGGAGACTGTGTTTGTTCATGCTTTTTTATGGTACATTTTATTTACATTTCAGATGCCATCCCCTTTCCCCATCCCCCACCCCATGAAAACCCCTATCCCATGCCCTTTTTTTCTTTTTGCTTTTATACACTTTTTGTAGCCGCCTGCTGCCACAAGTCAAGTGGGTTCACCTGAAAGGGGGGGCTGGGAATGAAAGGGGGCGGAGGGTGAGAAGAGATGAAGCCAAGACAAAGTTCTCTGATCAAGGCTTGAAATTTAATAATTTGCTTTCACATATAAAGGGGAAGCCCCACCCTCCAGAGTCTCTTCTCGGTTCAGCCCAGGGGCTAGGCAAGGAGATAGCAGTCCGGAAGGTGTCAAGGCTAGCTCAGCAGGCAGTCCATTCTTCATAGCTCAGGTAGCAGGCTCCAAGGCACCAAGGCTGGTAATGCAATGCCTCTCCTAAGTCTTACAATTGCTTGATCTATTGTGGTAAAAGACTTGCAGGCCTTCTCAGGCCTGGGGGAAGGGCACAACTTTTTTTAAAAAAATATTAATTAACGGCATTATAAGTTTGTTAATGCTGAATCAGAAGTGTAACCTAATACCCAACCTAGATGTATAAACTATCTTTGACTGGTGGAGACATGTGAACATTTGCCTCCATGTCCCCCGCTTTTCTCTCTCTCATCACGTAGCTTCTCCTTTCCTACTTCTCCTCGTCTCCTTACTCCTTCTCTTCCTCTCAGTACTCCTTCCCACCTAAGTTCCTTTTACATATCACCCTTCCTGTTTTTTTTTTTTTTTTTTTTTTTTTTTTTGGTTTTTTTCGAGACAGGGTTTCTCTGTGGCCCTTCCTGTTAAAATAAAACTTTTCTCTCAAAATACAATTAGAGCATAATTAAGCCAATTTGTACCAGTGAGGTACAAGATAGTCCCTAACAACCAGTCCATCATTTTGTTGACTAATCTGAACCTCTGTCATCTATCCTAACTAAAACACTTAGTTCTGAACCTGGATTTTTCCTTGGCTTTAGAATGAATGTCAGCTGAAAACCATCCACTCAAAACTTTTCTCTCAAGGTAAATAGCCAGGATTGGCTACGAGACCATAGGTCTTCAAACCCATCAGAGATCCAGAATGGCTGAGTTAATTGTCCATGCTTTTTGCTTTCAGTTTCTAATCTAAGCTCCCAAAATGATGGACTGTGATCTGACAGAACCATGTACAACAGACATTTATTACCTGAGATGCTTTTGTTTAGAGGATTCAATCACAGCAGCAGAGTAGCAAGTTAGAACAACAACAACACGTTATTTTGCTGCTGTACGGAATCTATGTTGTAGATTGTATTCTGGTGGACAGGACAAATTTTGGGTAGAAAGATTTTTGGACTGGTTGGGTCTTTAACTGTCCATTAAGGGTCCTGCCTGATGCAGGATGTGGCCTCTTCAGCGTCCATATCTAACTGCTATACATCTCAGCTAAGATCAACCTTAGACTCCTTGGTACTTATTTATGGTCTCTGACACATACTAAATATACCCCCTTCGACCTCCTGCCAGCTGCAGATTTTGATTCATTTCCCCCTCTGGCCCTCTCTTGTCTCTCACCACACCTGTTGCTAGTTCTCCCCGATTTCCCCTTTCTTATCTGTTCTCGCATGCAGTTCTCTCTCTTCATCTGCCTCCTATGATAGCTTTACTCCCCCTTCTGAGTGAGATTAAACTGTACTCATTTTGGCCTTCCTTGTTGTTTAGTTTCTTTGTGTCTATGAAATGTAGTGTGGGTTTCCTGTATCTTATGATTATTATTCACTTATAAGTGAGTACATACATGCATGTGCTTTTAGATCTGGGTTACCTCAATCGAGATGATAGTTTCGAGCTGTATCCATTTGCCTGCAAAATTCATGATGCCCTTGTATTTAATAGCTAAATAGTTTTTCCTTTTGTAAATACATTTTCTATATCCATATTTTGGTTGAATAGCATCTGGATTATTTCCACTTTCAAGTTGTTATAAATAAAATGGCTCTGAATTAGTGGAGTCCCTACTTTAAGTCACCTGCCTTTACAGAGTTCCTCCTGTATCTCCTGTTGGTCCTTTGAGAGGGTGTGATCCCCTGGGAATCCATGTTGGGTGCATCATGTCTTTATTGGGTTAAGTGCATCCTATTCACTGAGGCCAGATGTGGCAGCCCAGTTATGGGAACAGATTCCAATGATAGAGAGCAGCTTTAGGGACTGATCCTGCTACAGGTGTTGTAGGACCATCATGAAGACTGAGCTGCACATCTGCTACGTACAGGCCATCAGTCGTTTGTCCACCTGTGAGTGCTATTTTTTTGTCTCAGTTTCTTAATGGCCCTAAGGGTCAAGGTTAATTGAGTCTGCTGGTCTTCCTGTGGAATTTCTATCCTGTTCAGGGCACTCAATCCTTCCCCCAACTCTTCCATCAGAGTTACCAAGGTGCATGCAATGTTTTACTGTAAATCTCTGCTTCTGTTTCAGTCAGCTGCTGGGTGGAGCCTCTCAATGGACAACTATGCAGGGCTCCTGTGTGGGAGCATCACAGAGTATTCTTAATAATGTCATAGATTCAAGCTTGTCCATGTTGGTCTCCAATTGAACGAGTTTTCATTGTCCACACCTTCAGTCTCTGCTCCAGCTTTATCTCTGCATTTCTTTTACACTGGATAAATTTTGTTCTGGGGTGTCCAGTGTTGTGGTTGAATCTGATCATTCAGCTTTTTTTCTCATGCTCCCATACATTCCCCATTTGACTCAGTCCCCAATCACATAAGATACTGTGCACACATTTGATGTTCAATGCTATGCTATTTTGCAAAACCTGGTGGTTTTATATTTTTAACTTTATTCATTCTGTTTTTGATTTTCTAGAACAAAATTCTCTGTTAAGCAATTCCTGTTCTGATTGTAGATATAAAAACCACATAAGCCACCTGACATGTTTTTGTTCAATAAGCACATGTTTTTTTTGCTGCTCTTCATCCACCTCTTTTATTTTGAAATTCAGCCAAAATGGATAAATTATATTCTATTTCTCCAGATGGCTCCTGCTCATGTCATCAATATTATCTGATGCTTCAGATTCATTGAATTGCAGGTGTATGATGTTCTGCTCTTATGTTTGTTGTGAAATTTTTGAATAAATAAGTATATTATGGCTGGGTACATGAATATGAATGTGTGCCTCATCTTTACTGTTGTCAGAAGATGGCCTCAGAACTCATGATCTTGAAGATATGGACAGGTGTTGGTCCACATGTGTATGCTAGAAATTGACCATTATTATGTGTAAGACCAGCAAGAGCTTCCATCTCCTGAGCTATAACTCCTGAACTGCATTCTTTATTTTTGATCAACATGTACATTACTGCTGGGTGGTGGTACTGCACGCCTTTAATGCTAGCACTTGAGTGGTAGAGACAGGAATTTCTGAGTTCCAGGCCAGCCTGGTCTACAGAGTGAGTTCCAAGACAGCCAGGGCTATACAGAGAAACCCTGTCTCGAAAACACACACACAAAAAAAAACAAAAAACAACAAAATAAAACATATATATTACTAATATTTTCATCTGTCAATTTTAACTGTTTATACATGCATTCCCTTTAAATAAAATTTAATTAATGTTGCTGTTTAAACTGGTTCACTTTATGTTTATGAAGGTGAATATAGAAAATGCAGTGAATGCATAATTTTTTGCAGTAACTTCAGTAAAGAACTGTGAGTTCATTCTATCATTTTTGTTTCCTGCTTTATTTTTGTAGCAGAGTGAGGTTCTTAACATGTAACTTTTGCTGTCCTGAAACTCATTGCATAGACCGAGCTGGCATCCAGCTCAATGACATATACCTGCCTGTACCTCTGTGATTAAAGACATGAGCAAATACACACAGCTTGCCCATCACGTTTGTAGTTAGTAATTTTTCATCCAGCTTTTCAGATGTGTGCTCAGTACAGTTGATCTGTTTCCCTCTGCATATCTCTCTCAATTGCCATTTGTGTTGCAAGGCTATATCGTATTCTAAGGGTTCAGGAGTAACACAGGTGAACCCTGTGTCAAGGGTTCAAGTGCCAATATTTCAAGTTTCTTCTAAACTGACATAGTGATTATATTATAAATTGTGTGTCAGAAAATAAGTGGAGGAATCACCTGAATTATTTGATTATATTGTCTAGGAAGCATAACTTTACTTTGTATTGATGTCAGTATCATGCTTTGTGTTGTATACATGTATGTGATTTTTAGGAACCAGTGAGTTTCGATGATGTGCATGTGAACTTCACTGCAGAAGAGTGGAATTTGCTGGATCCTTCCCAGAAAAAATCTCTACAAAGATGTGATGCTGGAGACTACTGGAACCTCATTGCTACTGGTAAGACTGAAGTTTTTTTGCTTCTCAAAAATAAGGGAAAAATGTTTCTGGGTTACTCATGATCATCTCTTATTTCAATAGAGAACAAGTAATATTGAGTTGAATAAATCAGGTTCATTGCTGTGAAAATTCAGAAGTAACTTGAATTTTGCCTAATTCCAATACCATATCATTGATTTTCTTGTACCTTGGTTTTTAGGCTATAATTTGGAAGTCCATCATACTAAAGAACAACATCAACTTCTAGACGTCATGAGGTATTTTTTTGGGGGGGAGGGGGTTTCAAGACAGGGTTTCTCTATGTAGCCCTGGGTGTCCTGGGACACACTCCATAGACCAGCTGGCCTCGAACTCAGAAATCTGCCTGCCTCTGCCTCCCAAGTGCGGGATTAAAGGTGTGCACCACCACCGCCCAGCCATGAAAGGTAATTTTAATGTTTAGTCGAATACAAATATGCCTGTGAGGAAATTTTAATATGATCTGGATGCTCTAAAGGACAGCAAGTTTGTAAAATATGAGTCATTTTATTGTAGCTATGATTATAATATTCTCCCAAAACTATGTACCTCCATGTCAGTTATCTGATTGGTGTTTGCAAGGCATTTCTGTAAGCAAGAAGAGAAGGAAACAATGCCTTAAGAGATTCCTTAATTGATTTGTATCTCCATTAGAGCTATGTTGTGGAACTACCAATTTGTATAGTCTCATAATATTTAGATGTTGCACATTGAATAGTGATAAACATGTATCCATAATTCTAATAATCAAATAGTCCATGATAAAGTTGGTACACTCGTATTCTTATAGTGAAATTTTTAATTTTATTGTTTTGTCAGTTTATGAGAATCGAGAATGTTATTTTGGAGAAACATTAATCATGTCTACAATGAACAAAAAGTCAATGCATGTGAATTCAATGTGGAAACATTCCATTTGTTCTGCTTTTTTAATGGCGGTATCAGTTGTCAGAATGGATGAAACCATGTGAGCATAAGGGATACTAAAAAAAAAAAAAAACAACCTCTGTCTATTTCACAACAATGAGAAGATATGTAGTATTCTGCCTTTGGTACACTTTCTGAATATGATAGGTGTTTACAATTAATTGGTTTTCTGACTTTACCCAAATTCACACTGCAGAAAATCTTTATGGGTACCAGAAGTTTGCACTTTTTCTGTTCATCCTGTTTCACAGTGCTGTTGTATGTGATGCACACTACAGAAAAAACTAAGAATGCAATCAGAGTTTTAATGCTCTTAGTTGTTCCATTTTATTCTGACCTATGAATGCATCATGTAGAAATCTCATATAGAAAATGGATGTTATAAATGTGAGCCATGTAGTAAATGCTCTTACAATCACAGGTATTTTCAAGTACAACCGTGAACATCAAAGTGATAAAGCATAAGATCTGAATGTTCTTTATTATGAGACCAACTGTAAAATTTATTCATAATGATAAAATGATTGATCAGGCTAATAATGTGGTAAAGCTTTTACATGTGCCCATTACTGTTGCAGGCATGAAAGAAGTCATACTGGAGAGAAACCTTATGAATGTACCAATGTGGTAAAGCCTTTTCATATCACAGTCATCTCCAAAGACATAAAAGAACACATACTGGAGAGAAACCTTATGAATGTGATCAATGTGGTAAAGCCTTTTCACGTCACAGTAGTCTCCAATATCATAAAAGAACACATACTGGAGAGAAACCTTACAATGTGATCAATGTGGTAAAGCCTTTTCACAACACAGGAGTCTCCAATATCATAAAAGAACACATACGGGAGAGAAACCTTATGAATGTAATCAATGTGGTAAAGGCTTTTCACATCACAGTAGTCTCCAAAGTCATAAAAGTACACATCTTGGAGATAAGCCTCATGAATGTAATCAATGTGGTAAAGCCTTTTCACATCACATAGTCTCCAATATCAAAAGACACATACTGGAGAGAAACCTTATGAATGTAATCAATGTGGAAAAGCCTTTTCACAAAACCATAGTCTCCAATATCATAAAAGAACACATACTGGAGGAAAAACCTTATGAGTGTAATCAATGTGGTAAAGCCTTTGCAGATCACAGTGTCTCCAAAGACATAAAAGAACACATACTGGAGAGAACCTTATGAATGTAATCAATGTGGTAAAGCCTTCTCACGTCACAGTAATCTCCAAAGTCATAAAAGTACACATCCTTGGAGACAAGCCTCATGAATGTAATCAATGTGGTAAGCCTTTTCACGTCACAGTAGTCTTCCAATATCATAAAAGAACACATACTGAGAGAAACCTTATGATTGTAATCAATGTGGTAAAGCCTTTTCTCATCACCGTAGTCTCCAATATCATAAAAGAACACATACTGGAGAGAAACCTTTATGAATGTAATCAATGTGGTAAAACCTTTTCAGAACACAGTATCTCCAAAGACATAAGAACACATACTGGATAGAAAGCTTATGAATGTAATCGATGTGGCAAAGCCTTTACAAGTTCCAGTTATCTCCCATATAATAAAAAACCCATACTAGAGAGAAACCTTATGAATGTAATCCATATGGTAAAGGCTTTACACAACGGGTCATCTGTAATATCATAAAAACAACTAGAGAGAAACCTTAGATATGTAATCAATGTAGAAAAAATCATTTTTTAATTGAAAATTCCCAAAGACATAATGTTCACAAGACCGAGAAAAACTTTGTGATGTAATTAATATGGTAAACCTTTTCAGAAAATTTTTGTCTCCAAACCATAAAACAACCCATATTGGAAGAAACCTATGAATGTAATCATTGTGTGAAAGTGTTAAAAATTTTCAAAACTTCTAGCATGCTGAGAGGAACCAAGATTACAGGTCAGCCCATTCTTGAACTCTGTGTTTCAGAAATTGGCTGACCACAAGATGGTTGAGTATAATAGGCTGTTGAGAATAGACCTATACAGAATATTCTCCCTGACTGTTACTTAGACCCTGTCACAAACTGAATAATGGCTGGACTTCCACAGGTGCTTCCCAATAACCCCCTTGACTCCCCTGGATTATGTTTTTTCTTTGTGGCTTTGCCTAAATTCCCCTGTGCTCCAAAGCTCGGTCCAACCCACATAGACCCTTCATGGTTCCGGGTCTTGACCTCAGCATGCTGGTCAAAATATACCTCTTGCTGATTACATCGACTTCTGTGTCTTTATGATTATTGGTGACGATGAATTCCTGAGGCTTTGGTGGGGGGAGTTCTCCCTTTGTGAGGACTTTATAGTGGTAAAAGTCTTCCATAAAATTTTTTCCAAAACATAAAATAACCGGTAATTGTACAGAAGTATCAATGTAATCTTTTGAACTAAGCCTTTGCATGTCCCACTAATCTCAAACATAAAAATCCACATGGAGAACCTCATGATGTGTCAATGTGGTAAGACTTTCACAACTTTAGCATCTCCATTAACTATAAA